>NW_025535016.1:75000-122500 GCF_020615455.1 Coregonus clupeaformis
CCACAGCCTAACAAACAGACTGTCCTTCAGACCACGGCCCTCTGATCCACAGCCTAACAAACAGACTGTCCTTCAGACCACGGCCCTCTGATCCACAGCTCTCCAAGCCTAACAAACAGACTGTCCTTCAGACCACGGCCCCCTGATCCACAGCTCTCCAGGCCTAACAAACAGACTGTCCTTCAGACCACGGCCCCCTGATCCACAGCCTAACAAACAGACTGTCCTTCAGACCACGGCCCTCTGATCCACAGCTCTCCAGGCCTAACAAACAGACTGTCCTTCAGACCACGGCCCTCTGATCCACAGCTCTCCAGGCCTAACAAACAGACTGTCCTTCAGACCACGGCCCCCTGATCCACAGCCTAACAAACAGACTGTCCTTCAGACCACGGCCCTCTGATCCACAGCCTAACAAACAGACTGTCCTTCAGACCACGGCCCTCTGATCCACAGCCTAACAAACAGACTGTCCTTCAGACCACGGCCCTCTGATCCACAGCTCTCCAGGCCTAACAAACAGACTGTCCTTCAGACCACGGCCCCCTGATCCACAGCCTAACAAACAGACTGTCCTTCAGACCACGGCCCTCTGATCCACAGCCTAACAAACAGACTGTCCTTCAGACCACGGCCCTCTGATCCACAGCCTAACAAACAGACTGTCCTTCAGACCACGGCCCTCTGATCCACAGCCTAACAAACAGACTGTCCTTCAGACCACGGCCCTCTGATCCACAGCCTATCAAACAGACTGTCCTTCAGACCACGGCCCTCTGATCCACAGCTCTCCAGGCCTAACAAACAGACTGTCCTTCAGACCACGGCCCTCTGATCCACAGCCTAACAAACAGACTGTCCTTCAGACCACGGCCCCCTGATCCACAGCTCTCCAGGCCTAACAAACAGACTGTCCTTCAGACCACGGCCCCCTGATCCACAGCCTAACAAACAGACTGTCCTTCAGACCACGGCCCTCTGATCCACAGCCTAACAAACAGACTGTCCTTCAGACCACGGCCCCCTGATCCACAGCCTAACAAACAGACTGTCCTTCAGACCACGGCCCCCTGATCCACAGCCTAACAAACAGACTGTCCTTCAGACCACGGCCCTCTGATCCACAGCTCTCCAGGCCTAACAAACAGACTGTCCTTCAGACCACGGCCCTCTGATCCACAGCCTAACAAACAGACTGTCCTTCAGACCACGGCCCCTGATCCACAGCCTAACAAACAGACTGTCCTTCAGACCACGGCCCTCTGATCCACAGCTCTCCAGGCCTAACAAACAGACTGTCCTTCAGACCACGGCCCTCTGATCCACAGCCTAACAAACAGACTGTCCTTCAGACCACGGCCCTCTGATCCACAGCTCTCCAGGCCTAACAAACAGACTGTCCTTCAGACCACGGCCCTCTGATCCACAGCCTAACAAACAGACTGTCCTTCAGACCACGGCCCTCTGATCTACAGCCTAACAAACAGACTGTCCTTCAGACCACGGCCCTCTGATCCACAGCTCTCCAGGCCTAACAAACAGACTGTCCTTCAGACCACGGCCCTCTGATCCACAGCCTAACAAACAGACTGTCCTTCAGACCACGGCCCTCTGATCCACAGCCTAACAAACAGACTGTCCTTCAGACCACGGCCCTCTGATCCACAGCCTAACAAACAGACTGTCCTTCAGACCACGGCCCTCTGATCCACAGCCTAACAAACAGACTGTCCTTCAGACCACGGCCCTCTGATCCACAGCCTAACAAACAGACTGTCCTTCAGACCACGGCCCTCTGATCCACAGCTCTCCAGGCCTAACAAACAGACTGATGCTCTAGGGCCCCAACGTCTTCACTCCCCCCCCCACCCCCCCATGTCTATTTCTATTGGCCCAAGCACTGACACAAACTGTTCCCTCTTGTTGGTGGAGAACATTTTGCAGGTTTAAAGCTTATTTCCTGAAATTGTACACATTTTGTCATGGGGGTGCAAAGAAAATGTTTGTTTTAAAGCAAATTTTCTTGCAATTCTATACATTTTGCCATGCCTAATGTGTATTCATGTGATATGAGTGACAAAAAAATGACAACAATATCTATGGGCTAAAAAAACAAAATAAAAATACGTTAGCTGTCATGAGCTAGTTGATCTGGACAGTTATAAATATCTCTCTAAGGTCTGCAATGACTAACATGACAGGAGGAACTGGTGATGCACGACCCAATTTAGAAATGGCACCTTGTGCATTCTACTATTACAACTTTCAACAGTAAGTTAAAAGCCGGACTGAGTTCCTTACAAAAATTAAAATAATAATGACACTGACCCCTCAGTTTGGGAACCGCTGCTCCAGAGGGGACCCAACCTGGAGAGAAACTGGGTGTGCAGGCTTTTGACCCAACCCCTTACCCCTTACCCCTCTCTCTCCAGCTTCTCCAGCAGATTAAACCACTTCAGACTGAGCTGTAGGCTTCTGTACCCAGACAGAGACATTTAGATGTCTAGAATATCTCTGTCGGTCTCTGTGTACCTACCCCTGGAAGGATCAGTCTGTACCTACCCACACACCTAGTGCTACTAAACTACCCCTGGAAGGATCAGTCTGTACCTACCCACACACCTAGTGCTACTAAACTACCCCTGGAAGGATCAGTCTGTACCTACCCACACACCTAGTGCTACTAAACTACCCCTGTAAGGATCAGTCCCAACCTACCCACACACCTAGTGCTACTAAACTACCCCTGGAAGGATCAGTCTGTACCTACCCACACACCTAGTGCTACTAAACTACCCCTGTAAGGATCAGTCTGTACCTACCCACACACCTAGTGCTACTAAACTACCCCTGGAAGGATCAGTCTGTACCTACCCACACACCTAGTGCTACTAAACTACCCCTGGAAGGATCAGTCTGTACCTACCCACACACCTAGTGCTACTAAACTACCCCTGTAACGTCTTATTACCATGGCGATCAGGACGTGGTACATTACAGGTGTGTCTCCTGATCTACACATTCTGCTGTGATGGCCTGCATGTTTAGTTCATGTCCAGACACAGTTACAATGTCTCACTGTTCAGTTGTTGGAAGAAATTAGATTTTAAAAAAGATTGATTGCACTAAAGAGTCTGATGTTACAAATCAATAGACAATATTTAATGACATTAAATAAGAGTTTATGCTTCTAACCAGATCCCTCCCCTCTTCTCTGATAGGCTATACTCTATCCCCTTCTCTGCTATGATAGGCTGACCCTTCCCTTCCTTTACTCTGATAGGGCGCCTCGGCTCAGCCTCTCGGCCACAGCCTCCATTCTGGTTCCGCCCCCAGGCCTTGACTGAGGAGTTGCAGTACTATAGTTTTACTCTTAGAGTACTGCAGTAGTATTGTACAGAGCTGAGCTTCACCGTGGGACCTGGCTCACGCTTGGAAAGGCAGATAGAGCTGAGCTTCACCGTGGGACCTGGCTCGCGCTTGGAAAGGCAGATAGAAATGTCATGAATAGAACTGACATGCTTCATTACTCTACATGTCAGAGAAGCATGTCTGTTCTACAGTGCATTCGGAAAGTATTCAGACCACTTGACTGTTTCCACATTTTGTTACGTTACAGCCTTATTCTAAAATGGATTAAATTGTTTTTTCCCCTCATCAATCTACACACAATACGCCATAATGACAGCAAAAACTGGTTTTTAGATATGTTTGCAACTGTATTAAAATACAAATTTGAAATATCACATTTACGTAAGTATTCAGACCCTTTACTCAGTACTTTGCTGAAGCACCTTTGGCAGCGATTACAGCCTCAAGTCTTCTTGGGTATGTCGCTACAAGCTTGGCACACCTGTATTTGGGGAGTTTCTCCCATTCTTCTCTGCAGATCCTCTCAAGCTCTGTCAGGTTGGATGGGGAGCGTCGCTGCACAGCTATTTTCAGATCTCTCCAGAGATGTTTGATCGGGTTCAAGTCCGAGCTCTGGCTGGGCCAATCAAGGACATTCAGAGACTTGTCCTGAAGCCACTCCTGCGTTGTCTTGGCTGTGTGCTTAGGGTTGTTGTCCTGTTGGAAGGTGAACCTTCGCCCCAGTCTGAGGTCCTGAGCGCTCTGGAGCAGGTTTTCATCAAGGATCTCTCTGTACTTTGCTCTGTTCATCTTTCCCTCAATCCTGACTAGTCACCCAGTCCCTGCCGCTGAAAAACATCCCCACAGTATGATGCTGCCACCACCATGCTTCACCGTAGGGATGGTGCCAGGTTTCCCCCAGACGTGATGCTTGGCATTCAGGCCAAAAGGTTCAATCTTGGTTTCATCAGACCAGAGAATCTTGTTTCTCATGGTCTGAGTCCTTTAGGTGCCTTTTGGCAAACTCCAAGCGGGCTGTCATGTGCCTTTTACTGAGGAGTGGCTTCCGTCTGGCCACTCTACCATAAAGGCCTGATTGGTGGTGTGCTGCAGAGATGGTTGTCCTTCTGGAAGGTTCTCCCATCTCCACAGAGGAACTCTGGAGCTCTGTCAGAGTGACCATCGGGTTCTTGGTCACCTCCCTGACCAAGGCCCTTCTCTCCCAATTGATCAGTTTGGCCGGGCGGCCAGCTCTAGGAAGAGTCTTGGTGGTTCCAAACTTTTCCATTTAAGAATGATGGAGGCCACTGTGTTCTTCAGGACCTTCAATGCTGCAGAATATTTTTTGGTACCCTTCCCCAGATCTGTGCCTTGACACAATCCTGTTTCGGAGCTCTGTGGTCAATTCCTTCGACCTCATGGCTTGGTTTCTGCTCTGACATGCACTGTCAACTGTGGGACCTTATATAGACAGGTGTGTGCCTTTCCAAATCATGTCCAATCAATTGAATTTACCACAGTTGGACTCCAATCAAGTTATAGAAACATCTCAAGGATGGTCAATGGAAACAGGATGCACCTGAGCTTTCGAGTCTCATAGCAAAGGGACTGAATACTTATGTAAATGTGAAAAACCTGTTTTTGCTGTCATTATGGGGTATTGTGTGTAGATTGATGAGGACATTTTTGTATTTAATCCATTTTAGAATAAGGCTGTAAAGTAACAAAATGTGGAGAAAGGGAAGGGGTGTGAATACTTTCCGAATGCACTGTATATATATAGAGGTCTATAGTATGTATATGCTATATTTCTATCTGAATGACGCCCTAACCACCTCTCTCAGTCACCTCTGAACCCTGGTCCCCTCTGATACATCTCCACCGGTTGTCTTTCAGTGAAAATCCTAGACATTATAATGTAATGCGACATGCTTCCTTCTCTTCCTGCCATCATATGGTTTATAATCATTGAATTATTCAGTTATTCTACATCCAGATTTGGAATTTAAAAAATCATAATACGTATTCTGCTGCCTCGATTTCTACAGGAATGTCACGAGAATTTTGTTATCTCAATTACTTCTCAAGCTTTGAATAATTCCCAGAGGTTGTAAGGCTCTAGTTAATAATGAATTAAACAAAGTCCCATTCTGCAAAGAATCAGTTCTTTATTCATGAGAGCTCTGGCCACTCAAGTTCAGAGCCCATCCTTTATACACACACGTCAGACGAAAATCCTGCTTTAGGCGGGCTGTATTTTTCCACTGTACACATACATTGTTTTTCATGTTCTGCAACATGTTTCATAATCTTCTCAGAGCCTAACAGTTTCTCCCCTCCCTGGGTTGGGAGGCATATTTCCTATTATTGGTTTCACAGTTGTCACAAGTTGTCTGTCGACAGTTCTCCTTCTTTGTTGTCTGACCTAACTCCTACTTATATTGCTAAATAGTAACACATTGGTCCTCTGTAGCTCAGCTGGTAGAGCATGGCGCTTGTAACACCAAGGTAGTGGGTTCGATCCCTGGGACCACCCATACACAAAAAAAATGTATGCACGCATGACTGTAAGTCGCTTTGGATAAAAGCGTCCGCTAAATGACTTATTATTAATGTCATAATCTTAATTTGTCCTACCCACACACATTACTAGATTATGTTATTCTAATACATTTCACACTGTTACAGTGAGGGGAAAAAAGTATTTGATCCCCTGCTGATTTTGTTAGGGTTGGTTAGTCCTCAGGCTGGCCAAGGACTAGATCTGGTTAGGGTTGGTTAGTCCTCAGGCTGGCCAAGGACTAGATCTGGTTAGGGTTGGTTAGTCCTCAGGCTGGCCAGGGATTAGATCTGGTTAGGGTTGGTTAGTCCTCAGCCTGGCTAGGGACTAGATCTGGTTAGGGTTGGTTAGTCCTCAGGCTGGTTAGGGACTATATCTGGTTAGGGTTGGCTAGTCCTCAGGCTGGTTAAGGTTGGTTAGTCCTAAGCCTGGCTAGGGACTAGATCTGGTTAGGGTTGGTTAGTCCTCAGGCTGGTTAGGGACTATATCTGGTTAGGGTTGGCTAGTCCTCAGGCTGGTTAAGGTTGGTTAGTCCTAAGCCTGGCTAGGGACTAGATCTGGTTAGGGTTGGTTAGTCCTCAGGCTGGTTAGGGTTGGTTAGTCCTCAGGCTGGCCAGGGACTAGATCTGGTTAGGGTTGGTTAGTCCTAAGCCTGGCTAGGGACTAGATCTGGTTAGGGTTGGTTAGTCCTCAGGCTGGCCAGGGACTAGATCTGGTTAGGGTTGGTTAGTCCTCAGGCTGGCCAAGGACTAGATCTGGTTAGGGTTGGTTAGTCCTCAGCCTGGCTAGGGAGTAGATCTGGTTAGGTTTGGTTAGTCCTCAGGCTGGCCAGGGACTATATCTGGTTAGGGTTGGTTAGTCCTCAGGCTGGTTAAGGTTGGTTAGTCCTAAGCCTGGCTAGGGACTAGATCTGGTTAGGGTTGGTTAGTCCTCAGGCTGGTTAGGGACTATATCTGGTTAGGGTTGGTTAGTCCTCAGGCTGGCCAGGGACTAGATCTGGTTAGGGTTGGTTAGTCCTCAGGCTGGCCAGGGACTAGATCTGGTTAGGGTTGGTTAGTCCTCAGGCTGGCCAAGGACTAGATCTGGTTAGGGTTGGTTAGTCTTCAGGCTGGCCAGGGACTAGATCTGGTTAGGGTTGGTTAGTTCTCAGGCTGGCCAAGGACTAGATCTGGTTAGGGTTGGTTAGTCCTCAGCCTGGCCAGGTTGTTTAGTCCTCAGCCTGGCTAGGGACTAGATCTGTTTAGGGTTGGTTAGTCCTCAGGCTGGTTAGGGTTGGTTAGTCCTAAGCCTGGCTAGGGACTAGATCTGGTTAGGGTTGGTTAGTCCTCAGGCTGGCCAGGGACTAGATCTGGTTAGGGTTGGTTAGTCCTCAGGCTGGCCAGGGACTAGATCTGGTTAGGGTTGGTTAGTCCTCAGGCTGGCCAAGGACTAGATCTGGTTAGGGTTGGTTAGTCCTCAGCCTTGCTAGGGAGTAGATCTGGTTAGGGTTGGTTAGTCCTCAGGCTGGCCAGGGACTATATCTGGTTAGGGTTGGTTAGTCCTCAGGCTGGTTAAGGTTGTTTAGTCCTAAGCCTGGCTAGGGACAAGATCTGGTTAGGGTTGGTTAGTCCTCAGGCTGGTTAGGGTTGGTTAGTCCTCAGGCTGGCCAGGGACTAGATCTGGTTAGGGTTGGTTAGTCCTCAGGCTGGCCAAGGACTAGATCTGGTTAGGGTTGGTTAGTCCTCAGCCTGGCTAGGGAGTAGATCTGGTTAGGGTTGGTTAGTCCTCAGGCTGGCCAGGGACTAGATCTGGTTAGGGTTGGTTAGTCCTCAGGCTGGCCAGGGACTAGATCTGGTTAGGGTTGGTTAGTCCTCAGCCTGGCTAGGGAGTAGATCTGGTTAGGGTTGGTTAGTCCTCAGGCTGGCCAGGGACTATATCTGGTTAGGGTTGGTTAGTCCTCAGGCTGGTCAAGGTTGGCTAGTCCTAAGCCTGGCTAGGGACTAGATCTGGTTAGGGTTGGTTAGTCCTCAGGCTGGTTAGGGACTAGATCTGGTTAGGGTTGGTTAGTCCTCAGGCTGGCCAGGGACTAGATCTGGTTAGGGTTGGTTAGTCCTCAGGCTGGCCAAGGACTAGATCTGGTTAGGGTTGGTTAGTCCTCAGGCTGGCCAGGGACTAGATCTGGTTAGGGTTGGTCAGTCCTCAGGCTGGCCAGGGACTAGATCTGGTTAGGGTTGGTTAGTCCTCAGCCTGGCCAGGGACTAGATCTGGTTAGGGTTGGTTAGTCCTCAGGCTGGCCAAGGACTAGATCTGGTTAGGGTTGGTTAGTCCTCAGGCTGGCCAAGGACTAGATCTGGTTAGGGTTGGTTAGTCCTCAGGCTGGCCAGGGACTATATCTGGTTATGGTTGGTTAGTCCTCAGGCTGGCCAGGGACTAGATCTGGTTAGGGTTGGTTAGTCCTCAGGCTGGCCAGGGACTAGATCTGGTTATGGTTGGTTAGTCCTCAGGCTGGCCAGGGACTAGATCTGGTTAGGGTTGGTTAGTCCTCAGGCTGGCCAGGGACTAGATCTGGTTAGGGTTGGTTAGTCCTCAGGCTGGCCAGGGACTAGATCTGGTTAGGGTTGGTTAGTCCTCAGGCTGGCCAGGGACTAGATCTGGTTAGGGTTGGTTAGTCCTCAGGCTGGCCAGGGACTAGATCTGGTTAGGGTTGGTCAGTCCTCAGGCTGGCCAGGGATTGTCACTCATTCTGTAGACAAACACAAAGACACATCACATCAGTGAGGTCTGTACAAAGCCATCTAACACAGCGACACATCACATCAGTGCCATCTAACACAATGTGGATGTAGTGTCTATAACAGCATAATAATGTATTTCCCCTGTATGTTTCCCATAATGTTTTATGGCCCAAACATTATGGGAACGTACAGGGGAAAGTAGGTCAATCTGGTTAAACATTATGGGAAATATACAAGGGAAAGTAGATCAATCTGGTTAAACATTATGGGAAATATACAAGGGAAAGTAGATCAATCTGGCCCAAACATTATGGTAAACCTACAGGGGAAAGACATTCCTAGGTTGGTATAGACACTTTTGGTAAAGGTACGGGACTTGACCTACCCCAAACCAATAAAACTATAAACGCTTATGGGATTTCCTCCACCCCGGTAATACCTTTTTAAACAAAACGCATGCCCTGTTCAATAGGACCAATGAATGTTGAACATGATATTCTGTATTCACCCACTCAACCCTTTAACTTGCTAGGTAGAGACTTGTTAACTAAACTTAATGCTACAATTTATTGTATCCCTGATGGAGGTCTCATTGACATCCCAAACGATGAGGTATTGACCCAATGTGTAAGTAGGCAAATTGAAGGACTCCCCCAGGAGGAGTGGGGGTCTGACGCTGACTCCCCCAGGAGGAGTGGGGGTCTGACCCTGGCTCCCCCAGGAGGAGTGGGGGTCTGACCCTGGCTCCCCCAGGAGGAGTGGGGGTCTGTCCCTGGCTCCCCCAGGAGGAGTGGGGGTCTGACACTGGCTCCCCCAGGAGGAGTGGGGGTCTGACGCTGACTCCCCCAGGAGGAGTGGGGGTCTGACGCTGACTCCCCCAGGAGGAGTGGGGGGTCTGACCCTGGCTCCCCCAGGAGGAGTGGGGGTCTGACGCTGACTCCCCCAGGAGGAGTGGGGGTCTGACGCTGACTCCCCCAGGAGGAGTGGGGGTCTGACGCTGGCTCCCCCAGGAGGAGTGGGGGTCTGACCCTGACTCCCCCAGGAGGAGTGGGGGTCTGACGCTGGCTCCCCCAGGAGGAGTGGGGGTCTGACGCTGGCTCCCCCAGGAGGAGTGGGGGTCTGACCCTGGCTCCCCCAGGAGGAGTGGGGGTCTGACGCTGGCTCCCCCAGGAGGAGTGGGGGTCTGACGCTGACTCCCAGTCTATTCTGTCTCAGGTGCCAGAAACATTATGGACAGAACATTCCAATGACAGTGGACTAATATGCAGTGCCAGCCCAGTTGTAATGATGTATTTTATAATGTTGGTGCATTACCTATGAATCTACCAATACTAGACATTTAATAAGGGTGAAGCAGGAAGTGAATATCCAATGGAAATTGGTAATAATATGGAGACTAGTGAAAGTGATAAAGAAAGTCAGATGGAAAGATTCATGGTACTCATGGTCTATCAATTGAGGTGAAATGTAATGTGTTGACAGTATGGTGACTGGTAATATGTTATTAGTGGCTTGCAGATAGCGCTCTTAATGCAATATCTTAGTCATTTGAAGATGACGGTCACATGACGAACAGAGGGATTGAGCCTTGGGACTGATATGAAATTAGAGGCCACCATCTGTTGTTTAGGTTAAAGATAAGCTTCCTGTGGACCCATAGATAACCGCCAGTGAAAGGGAGTGGTACTCACTGAACTCAGGGTGTAAGGGACGCAGTGGGAACATTTGGAACAGAGGTATGGCTAATTGGATAGGATATGTTTTCCAATTATTATTTCTCAATTCGATAGTTTGAATAACACCAGTGATTTTAATCAGAAAGTAATGTCATATAAAAAAATATATGTTTCCATTACATTTACATTTACGTCATTTAGCAGACGCTCTTATCCAGAGCGACTTACAAATTGGTGCATTCACCTTATAGCCAGTGGGACAACCACTTTACACATTTTTTTTTTTTTTTTTTTTTGGGGGTTGGGGTAAGGGGGGGTAGAAGGATTACTTTATCCTATCCCAGGAATTCCTTAAAGAGGTGGGGTTTCAAATGTCTCCGGAAGGTGGTGAGTGACTCCGCTGTCCTGGCGTCGTGAGGGAGCTTGTTCCACCATTGGGGTGCCAGAGCAGCGAACAGTTTTGACTGGGCTGAGCGGGAACTATGCTTCCGCAGAGGAAGGGAAGCCAGCAGGCCAGAGGTGGATGAACGCAATGCCCTCGTTTGGGTGTAGGGACTGATCAGAGCCTGAAGGTACGGAGGTGCCGTTCCCCTCACAGCTCCGTAGGCAAGCACCATGGTCTTGTAGCAGATGCGAGCTTCAACTGGAAGCCAGTGGAGTGTGCGGAGGAGCGGGGTGACGTGGGAGAACTTGGGAAGGTTGAACACCAGACGGGCTGCGGCATTCTGGATGAGTTGTAGGGGTTTAATGGCACAGGCAGGGAGCCCAGCCAACAGCGAGTTGCAGTAATCCAGACGGGAGATGACAAGTGCCTGGATTAGGACCTGTGCCGCTTCCTGTGTAAAGCAGGGTCGTACTCTCCGAATGTTGTAGAGCATGAACCTACAGGATCGGGTCACCGCCTTGATGTTAGCGGAGAACGACAGGGTGTTGTCCAGGGTCACGCCAAGGCTCTTCGCACTCTGGGAGGAGGACACAACGGAGTTGTCAACCGTGATGGCGAGATCATGGAACGGGCAGTCCTTCCCCGGGAGGAAGAGCAGCTCCGTCTTGCCAAGGTTCAGCTTGAGGTGGTGATCTGTCATCCATACTGATATGTCTGCCAGACATGCAGAGATGCGATTCGCCACCTGGTTATCAGAAGGGGGAAAGGAGAAGATTAGTTGTGTGTCGTCAGCGTAGCAATGATAGGAGAGGCCATGTGAGGATATGACAGAGCCAAGTGACTTGGTGTATAGCGAGAATAGGAGAGGGCCTAGAACTGAGCCCTGGGGGACACCAGTGGTGAGATCACGTGGTGCGGAGACAGCTTCTCGCCACACCACTTGGTAGGAGCGACCGGTCAGGTAGGACGCAATCCAAGAGTGAGCCGCGCCGGAGATGCCCAGCTCGGAGAGGGTGGAGAGGAGGATCCGATGGTTCACAGTATCAAAGGCAGCAGACAGGTCTAGAAGGACAAGAGCAGAGGAGAGAGAGTTAGCTTTAGCATTGCGGAGAGCCTCCGTGACACAGAGAAGAGCAGTCTCAGTTGAATGACCAGTCTTGAAACCTTACTGGTTTGGATCAAGAAGGTCATTCTGAGAGAGATAGCAAGAGAGTTGGCTAAAGACGGCACGCTCAATAGTTTTGGAGAGAAAAGAAAGAAGGGATACTGGTCTGTAGTTGTTGACATCAGAGGGATCGAGTGTTGGTTTTTTGAGAAGGGGTGCAACTCTCGCTCTCTTGAAGACGGAAGGGACATAGCCAGCGGTCAAGGATGAGTTGATCAGCGAGGTGAGGTAAGGGAGAAGGTCACCGGAGATGGTCTGGAGAAGAGAGGAGGGGATAGGGTCAAGCGGGCAGGTTGTTGGGCGGCCTGCCGTCACAAGTCGCAAGATTTTATCTGGAGAGAGAGGGGAGAAAGAAGTCAAAGCATAGGGTAGGGCAGTGTGAGCAGGACCAGCAGTGTCCTGCTCACACGTGGAACACTGTCCAAAATTGAAGTAGATCCAAGTAAATGTTTTTAGTACCAGGGCTGTGAAAACAAAGAAAAAGTTGATTAGCCAGCACAAACATTTTGAAGGCCCTAGCAGATTTGTGACTCGTTTCAGGAAACTAGGCGTATGTCGCGGGTCACTACTTAACAGGAGAGCCATTTGAACTTAAAATTCTTTTTTTTTTACCAAAATGTGTTTTTGGGGAGAAATGCCTTCTGGAACATGTGAACTTTCATGTGCCTTAATAACAAACTTGTATGCCATCTGTAAATACGAATTAAATTGTTAAATTACGAGCCTAGTTGGTTTAGCCACAGAAAAAGACAGCAACCTTCCCGCTAGCCATGATTGGCTGAGATAATGAGTGGGCTGGACATGCAGAGAGATTTGTATTAGTATTTATTACGGATCCCCATTAGCGGCTGCCAAGGCAACAGCTACTCTTCCTGGGGTCCAACCACAATTGACATACAATAAAACAATCCATAACACAACCCCTTATTAGACACTACTCTACCATAAAATATTTACAATACAACATCAATAATACAGCAAAATAACTATTAAAATGTGTCTGTGTAGAGTGCGTGTGTTAGCATGTGTTTGTGAATGCTGTGTGTGTGTGTCTCTTCACAGTCCCCACTGTTCCATAAAGTGTAGTTTTATCTGTTTTTTAAATCTGATTCTACTGCTTGACTGAGTTACCTGATGTGGAATAGAGTTCCATGTAGTCATGGCTCTATGTAGTACTATGTGCCTCCCATAGTCTGTTCTGGACTTGGGGATTGTGAAGAGACCTCTGGTGGCATGTCTCGTGGGGTGTGCATGGGTGTCCGAGCTGTGTGCTAGTATTCCAAACAGACAGCTCGGTACATTCAGCTTGTCAACACCTCTTACAAAAACAAGCAGTGATGAAGTCAATCTCTCTTCCACTCTAAGCCAGATGATTTCGGATGGGTCTGCCATATAGCACGCTTCTGTCTATTTGAGCTGGTCAGTATGTGTAGGTAATCCTGTCTAACGCAGCTTTTTTGAAATATATTGCGTAGTAGAACTGCATAAGTGTTGCTCTCCACTTTCTGGAGGACTGAGTTTGGAAATCAGTGGAATTAGAGTGTGACAGCTAAGGAGATGTAGAAAACACCTGTCTCCGGATTACATCTTCAAACTAAGGCCAACCATGGCATCTGTGACAGGGAGAAGCGTCCATCCATGATGTATACGGGTAAGATAGTCTAGCTAGCTACATTTTCAGGTATTACACGTTTCTAATTTTGACAAAGTCGGTTTCATTTCAAGTTAAAGTGTACTGTTAACTAGCTAGCTAACGTTAGCTGGCTGGCTCGCTAGCTAACGTTACGTGTATGATCTATGTAGTAATATTTTTCGTATCTCAGAGCCATTTGCTTTGCTAGTTATAGCCTAATGTTAGCTAGCTAACATTGAACCTGGTTCGTTAGCTACCTGCAGATTCATGCAGGGTAGTAACGTCATGATTTGGGATTATGGTTCATTGTTTACCTAGCTAGCTACATGTCTTAACAAAAGACTCCACTATGCAAGTAAACATTTCAATAGAATGTCACTGTGACAACTGTTGATAGACGTAGCTGGTAAATTCGCTCTGGCTATCTATTCCGATTTCAGAGCACTCTCGTGTGCCAGAGCGCAGAATAACTGACGAATTTACGAACGCTCAACACCTGTTGAATATGGATGGTGTCAGTAAACGTTGGCAAAAAAGTCCCACCCCCATCAGACCATGAGGCTGCCTGAGAGACCGGCCCATTCAACATCACCAGCTGTCATCATCGGCAGCTCTATGGTGAGAAACATCTCAGTTCCCAACGCAGAAACCCTGTGGACCCAGGAGCACGAGGACAGGACATCACCAGGCTGCTGCCCAGGAGCACGAGGACAGGACGTCACCAGGCTGCTACCCAGGAGCACGAGGACAGGACATCACCAGGCTGCTACCCAGGAGCACGAGGACATCACCAGGCTGCTACCCAGGAGCACGAGGACAGGACATCACCAGGCTGCTACCCAGGAGCACGAGGACAGGACATCACCAGGCTGCTACCCAGGAGCACGAGGATAGGACATCACCAGGCTGCTACCCAGGAGCACGAGGACAGGACATCACCAGGCTGCTGCCCAGGAGCACGAGGACAGGACATCACCAGGCTGCTACCCAGGAGCACGAGGACATCACCAGGCTGCTACCCAGGAGCACGAGGACAGGACATCACAAGGCTGCTACCCAGGAGCACGAGGACAGGACATCACAAGGCTGCTACCCAGGAGCACGAGGGACAGGACATCACCAGGCTGCTACCCAGGAGCACGAGGACATCACCAGGCTGCTACCCAGGAGCACGAGGACAGGACATCACCAGGCTGCTACCCAGGAGCACGAGGACAGGACATCACCAGGCTGCTACCCAGGAGCACGAGGACATCACCAGGCTGCTACCCAGGAGCACGAGGACAGGACATCACAAGGCTGCTACCCAGGAGCACGAGGACAGGACATCACAAGGCTGCTACCCAGGAGCACGAGGACAGGACATCACAAGGCTGCTACCCAGGAGCACGAGGACAGGACATCACCAGGCTGCTACCCAGGAGCACGAGGATAGGACATCACCAGGCTGCTACCCAGGAGCACGAGGACAGGACATCACCAGGCTGCTGCCCAGGAGCACGAGGACAGGACATCACCAGGCTGCTGCCCAGGAGCACGAGGACAGGACATCACCAGGCTGCTACCCAGGAGCACGAGGACAGGACATCACCAGGCTGCTGCCCAGGAGCACGAGGACAGGACATCACCAGGCTGCTGCCCAGGAGCACGAGGACAGGACATCACCAGGCTGCTGCCCAGGAGCACGAGGACATCACCAGGCTGCTACCCAGGAGCACGAGGACAGGACATCACAAGGCTGCTACCCAGGAGCACGAGGACAGGACATCACCAGGCTGCTACCCAGGAGCACGAGGACAGGACATCACCAGGCTGCTGCCCAGGAGCACGAGGACATCACCAGGCTGCTGCCCAGGAGCACGAGGACATCACAAGGCTGCTACCCAGGAGCACGAGGACATCACCAGGCTGCTGCCCAGGAGCACGAGGACAGGACATCACCAGGCTGCTGCCCAGGAGCACGAGGACATCACCAGGCTGCTACCCAGGAGCACGAGGACAGGACATCACAAGGCTGCTACCCAGGAGCACGAGGACAGGACATCACCAGGCTGCTACCCAGGAGCACGAGGACAGGACATCACCAGGCTGCTGCCCAGGAGCACGAGGACAGGACATCACCAGGCTGCTGCCCAGGAGCACGAGGACATCACCAGGCTGCTACCCAGGAGCACGAGGACAGGACATCACAAGGCTGCTACCCAGGAGCACGAGGACAGGACATCACAAGGCTGCTACCCAGGAGCACGAGGACAGGACATCACAAGGCTGCTACCCAGGAGCACGAGGACAGGACATCACAAGGCTGCTACCCAGGAGCACGAGGACAGGACATCACAAGGCTGCTACCCAGGAGCACGAGGACAGGACATCACCAGGCTGCTGCCCAGGAGCACGAGGACAGGACATCACCAGGCTGCTGCCCAGGAGCACGAGGACATCACCAGGCTGCTGCCCAGGAGCACGAGGACAGGACATCACAAGGCTGCTTCCGACTGTTCTACGACAGATGCCGGGAGCTGACACTGTCGTAGTCCATGTGGGGTCAAACGACATCAGGAGGGCTAACTCGGAACATCTGAAACTGGATTTTGAAGAACTGATTTTAGCATTAAAAGACTCCAAAAAACGGCCAATAATTTCAGGTCCAGTTCCATCGTTGGGCCGCGGGTGTGAAAGATTCAGCAGGCTACTGGCATTACACACCTGGCTAAAAGATTACTGTAGCTCTGCTGGAAACACTTTTATAGATAACTTTGACACCTTCTGGAAACAGGAATGACGGACTCCATCCAAATCATCTTGGCTGCTGGACTCTGTCCACGCATTTCAAGGCTGCGTTGAAACAATGACTTATCAATGACACAAGAACAGCTCAGTTAATCCCTACCATTGTGTCAATGAGTCGTCATAATGCTGCATCAAATGTACATTGTCCTAGGGGCGTTGGCAGACACCAATGTAAGTAACTTCATGTATGTCCCCCTAATTGCCCTGGATACCTCTGTTGATCCTACAGCTATTGTATGCAGTAATCATGTGCCTATGAACCAGAGTTACACTGTCAGCACTGAGGCGGTGTGCCCTAGTAGGAAGACCACTGTGTGCAGCTCACCCTGCACTATCAGATCCAATATAAATAACATGAGCATGTCTACTTTTGATAAGCTTCCCAGTAAAGCATTAAAAACAATCAAGCAACCCCATATTAACATATGCAGCCTAAGAAACAAGGTTCATGAAGTCAATAACTTGCTTGTAACAGATGACATTCATATTCTGACTGTCTCTGAAACTAACTTAGATAATACCTTTGATGATACAGTGGTAGCAATACACGGTTATAACATCTACAGAAAAGACAGAAATGCCAACAGGGGTGGTGTTGATGTTTATATTCAGAACCACATTCCTCTAAAGATTAAATACTGTTGAAGTAATATGGCTACAGGTTCACCTGCCTCACCTAACACCTATTCTTGTGGGAAGATGCTATAGACCACCAAGTGCTAACAGTCAGTATCTGGATTACGTGTGAAATGCTTGATAATGTATGACATATCAACAGAGAAGGATATTTTCTGGGTGATTTAAATATTGACTGGCTCTCATCAAGCTGCCCACTCAAGAAAAAACTTCAAACTGTGGCCAGTCCCTGCAACCTGGTTCAGGTTATCAGTCAACCTACCAGGGTATTTATAAACAGCACAGGAATGAAATCATCAACATGTATTGATCACATCTTTACTAATGCTGCAGAAATGTGCTTTAAAGCAGTATCCAAATCCATTGGATGTAGTGATCACAATATAGTACCATATCTAGGAAAACCAAAGTTCCAAAGGTTGGTCCTAATATAGTGTATAAGAGGTCATACAATACGTTTTGTAGTGATTCATATGTTGATGATGTAAAGAATATTTGCTGGTCTGTGGTGTGTAATGAGGAGCCACCAGACGTTGCACTTGACACATTTATGAAATTGCTTATCTCAGTTACTAATAAGCATGCACCCATTAAGAAAATGACTCTAAAAACTGTTAAATCCCCTTGGATTAATGAGGAATTCAGAAATGGTATGGTTGAGAGGGATGAGGCAAAAGGTATGGCAAATAATTCTGGCTGCACAACCGATTGGCAAACGTTAAGAAATAATGTGACTAAACTAAATACAAATAAACTACACTATGAAACAAAAATAAATTACATAAAGAATTATAGTAAAAAGCTTTGGAGCACCTTAAATGAAATGTTGGGAAAAAAGGCAAACTCAGCTCCATCATTCATTGAATCAGATGGCTCATTCATCACAAAACCCACTGATATTGGCAACTACTTTAATTACTTTTTCATTGGCAAGATAAGCAAACTTAGGTATGAAATGCAAGCAACAAACGCTGACACTACACATCCTAGTATATCTGACCAAATTATGAGAGACAAGGTTTGTACTTTTGAATTCTGTAAAGTCAGTGTGGAAGAGGTGAAACAATTATTGTTGTCTATCAACAATGACAAGCCACTGGTGTCTGACAATCTAAAATTACTGAGGATAATAGCGGACGATATTGCCACTCCTATTTGCCACATCTTCAATTTAAGCCTACATATCCCAAAGGAAATAAATGATCTCACTTCAATAAATTTTAATAGAAAGTTAGCAAAAATAGATAAGATCTTACTACCATGGAAAGGAAAATACCTGTCAATTTGTGGAAAAATCACCCTGATTAACTCTTTAGTATTATCCCAGTTTACCTATTTGCTTATGGTCTTGCCTACGCCTAGCGAACAGTTTTTTAAATTATATGAGAAAAAAATATTCAATTTTATTTGGAACGGCAAGCCAGACAAAATTAAAAGAGCATATTTATATAATGAATATGAATTCGGAGGACAGAAATTATTAAATATTAAAGCATTAGACCTATCACTAAAAGCTTCAGTCATACAAAAGTTATACTTAAATCCGAACTGGTTCTCAAGCAAATTAGTAAGATTGTCTCACCCAATGTTCAAGAAAGGCCTTTTTCCCTTTATTCAGATTACAACCTCTCACTTTCAGTTATTTGAAAAGGAAATAATCTCCCAAATGTCACTATTTCTAAAACAAGCCATAGAAAGTTGGTTGCAATTTCAATGTAATCCTCCAGAAACGACAGAACAAATAATGCAACAAATATTGTGGTTAAATTCAAATATACTAATTGACAAAAAACCTTTATTTTTTGACAGAATGTTTAAAAAAGGTATAATCTTCGTAAATGATATCATCGGTAGGACTGGTGGAGTTATGTCGCACATGCAGCTAACAAAAACATATGGAAATGTCTGCTCTACCCAAAATTACAACCAAATAATTGCAGCCTTACCGCAAAAGTGGAAGAGGAAAGTGGAAGGGGGAGAAAGTAAGGAACTTGTCTGTCGGCCTTGCATTAAAGAACATAATTGGTTAAGGAAAACTGTGATATATAAAAAAGTGTATCAGTTTCACTTAAGGACCAAAGGATTGACAGCCGTCCCATATAGATTGCAAAATAGTTGGGAAGAGATCTTTGACGTACCGATCCCATGGCATAGTGTTTATGAACTGACACGCAAAAACGACACGGATTCAAAAATTAGAATCTTTCAATTTAAATTATTATATAAAATTCTTGCTACCAATAGAATGTTATTTATATGGGGGGATACAATCTTCCCAGCTCTGCAGGTTTTGCTGTGAAGAGACAGAATCATTAGATCATTTGTTTTGGTTCTGTCCATTTGTAGCTTGTTTTTGGACACAGGTCCAGGAATGGCTAAAGGATTGCAATATTTACCTGGAACTAACATTGCAGATAGCATTACTGGGTGATCTGAAAAGTCATAGTCAATCAATCAATAATATAATAATACTTTTAGCAAAAATGTTTATTTTTAATTCACAATCTGTAGAAGCAATGAGAATAGAAAGGTTCAGAATTTTTGTAAAACATCACAGTACAGTTGAAATATATATGGCAAATAGAAATCCTATATGGATGGTGTTAAGAGATAGATGGGAGGTATTGAATAGAGTTGAAGGATGGGATTAATAACAAATAACAACAAATAATAACAAAGATAGCTAATAATGTAAGCATACTGTGTCCATAATAAGTATATAGGTTGTATGTTGGGAGCTTTTGGGAAGGAGCACAGTTAGAAAGATATGGCATATAGAAGCAAACCGGATGGACACCATGAAAATGATCGGAGAGGTTGAGAGTAGAAGAAGTTCAGGAGAAAAAAAAAAATTATATATATATATATATATATATATAATATAATTATTGTAAAATTAACTCTGTCCATAAGGTGTAGATAGTAAGTATAGACCGGAAGTAGAGGCCTGGGCATTGTTGTTCACTAATTTACTCCAAGTAGGGAAAGGATGGTGGGGTTGAAAAGTAATAAAGGGGAGTATATATATAAAAAATTTAAAAAACATGGGGGATTGGAAGTGATGCAGACAATTACATTCATAGAAGATACAATCTATCTGCAATATTAAGCTGATCCATTCCCCCTAAAAAAAAATAAAAATAAAAATATGTACCCTCAGGCCTGGAGGGAAGCAAAAGTCATTCCGCTACCCAAGAATAGTAAAGCCCCCTTTACTGGCTCAAATAGCCGACCAATCAGCCTGTTACCAACCCTTAGTATACTTCTGGAAAAAATGATGTTTGACCAGATACAATGCTATTTCACAGTAAACAAATTGACAACAAACTTTCAGCATGCTTATAGGGAAGGACACTCAACAAGCACAGCACTTACACAAATGACTGATGATTGGCTGAGAGAAATTGATGATAAAATGATTGTGGGAGCTGTCTTGTTAGACTTCAGTGCAGCTTTTGACATTATCGATCATAGTCTGCTGCTGGAAAAACGTATGTGTTATGGCTTTACACCCCCTGCTATATTGTGGATAAAGAGTTACCTGTCTAACAGAACACAGAGGGTGTTCTTTAATGGAAGCCTCTCCAACATAATCCAGGTAGAATTAGGAATTCCCCAGGGCAGCTGTCTAGGCCCCTTACTTTTTTCAATCTTTACTAACGACATGCCACTGGCTTTGAGTAAAGCCAGTGTGTCTATGTATGTGGATGACTCAACACTATACACATCATCTACTACAGCAACTGATATGACTGCAACACTTAACAAAGACCTGCAGTTAATTTCAGAATGAGTAGCAAGGAATAAGTTAGTCCTAAATATTTCCAAAACTAAAAGCATTGTATTTGGGACAAATCATTCACTAAACCCTAAACCTCAACTACATCTTGTAATGAATAATGTGGAAATGGAGCAAGTTGAGGTGACTAAACTGCTTGGAGTAACCCTGGATTGTAAACTGTCACGGTCAAAACATATTGATATAACAGAGGCTAAGATGGGGAGAAGTCTGTCCATAATAAAGCTCTGCTCTGCCTTCTTAACAGCACTATCAACAAGGCAGGTCCTACAGGCCCTAGTTTTGTCACACCTGGACTACTGTTCAGTAGTGTGGTCAGGTGCCACAAAGAGGGACTTAGAAAAAATGCAGTTGGCTCAGAATGTCAGTGATGCTGTAGGTGGGTGTAGTGGTGGAATCAAGCGCAGGACACCGAAGTACAGTCCAAAATACTTTAGTGAAAATCCACAAGGGAAAATGAACAAACTTGCCCGAAGGCGAAACTCCGCACGTAGGCGACAAAACAAAACGGGCGCACTACACAGGTGCGTCAAACGCTCCAACACAGTGGAGAATAGCTCAACCGAGCTCAACACTAGACAAACACCACGAGAACTTATAGGACACTAATTACACTAAACGATAACAGGTGTCACAACAAACAGACAAAAGCAAACGAACATCGAAACATGCAACGGTGGCAGCTAGTATTCCGGAGACGACGAACGCCGAAGCCTGCCCGAGCAAGGAAGAGAGGCAGCCTCGGCCGAAACCGTGACACAGAACAGGGCAGCTAACATTAATAATATGCATGTTAATCTCTCATGACTCAAAGTGGAGGAGAGAGTGACTTCATCACTACTTGTTTTCGTAAGAAGTGTTGCCAAGCTGAATGCACTGAGCTGTCTGTTTAAACTACTATCACACAGCTCGGACACCCATGCATACCCCACAAGACATGCCACCAGAGGTCTCTTCACAGTCCCCAAGTCCAGAACAGACTATGGGAGGTGCACAGTACTACATAGAGCCATGACTACATGGAACTCTATTCCACATCAAGTAACTGATGCAAGCAGTAGAATCAGATTTTTTTTTAAACAGGTAAAAATACACCTTATGGAACAACGGGGACTGTGAAGAGACACACACAAGGGTATAGACACATGCATACGCACACATTGTGATATTGTTGTATGGTGGTATTATACATGTTGTATTGTAGATATGTAGTGGTGTAATAATGTTACATGATGTACTGTTTTATCTTTTGTTTTATATGTAATGTAAGAGCTTTAATATGTTTGGACCCCAGGAAGAGTAGCTGCTGCCTTTTGTAATAAATACAAAATAAATACAAATACAAACTGTAGTGTTTGATATACCATTTTCTAGCTCTGAGTCTCTGCTTTTATCCAATGTAAAAAACACAATTTCAAATTTTGCTACATAAGACCGAATCGAGCCGGTCGGTCACATTTGTTAAACAACAGGTTTCATATTTTGACAAGTTAATGTCCCTGAAGGCCCAAGCAGATTTGATAAACAACAGGTTTCGTATTTTGACTAGTTGATGTCCCAGGGACAGAAAGTACAGACCACAAGCCATGCGTCAAGGCAACAGGTCTAGATGATAATGTCATCTAAAACAATCATCTGTTTCCATTATGTGGAACTGTGTCCAGAATTGAAGTACATCCAAGTAAATGTTTTTAGTACCGAATATTGAGCTGATAAGCGCCAACTTTTTGAAGGTCCTAGCAGATGTGATAAACAACAGGTTTCATATTTTGACTAGTTGATGTCCCAGGGACAGTCAGTACAGATCATATGTCAATGCAACAGGTCAAAATGATAAGATTACAAGAGAGGGGCTCTGGGATTGTTTACTTTAGAAGGTGCCTATTCAGTTTAACGGGACCCTGTATAATCTGATGTGTCTGAAGTATGATTCTGTATAGGGTTTTTATCAAGGCTTCCTGCCCAAGGTGCAGTAAACTCGATTAAGAATGTTTAGGACTGACTAAGTTTCCCAATGGTTCTGTATCTCTCCCTTTGACCCTTGACCCTTGACCCTTCCTGAGGAGAGCAGTTATTATACAGTATAAAGGTACCCGGATCCAGTTGTTAAGGGATCTTCCAAATTAAGTAAGGATGGCCATTTTGTTTGTTTTTACCCTACGTTTTACCACACGAGCCCAAACTCTTTTCTATTTTTACCAATGACCTGCCGCTGGCGTTAAACAAAGCATGTGTGTCCATGTATGCTGATGATTCAACCATTTACGCATCAGCAACCAGAGCTAATGAAGTCGCTGAAACCCTTAACAAAGAGTTGCAGTCTGTTTTGGAAAGGGTGGCCAATAATAAACTGGTCCTGAACATCTCTAAAACTAAGAGCATTGTATTTGGTATAAATCATTCCCTAAGTCCTAGACCTCAGCTGAATCTGGTAATGAATAGTGTGGCTGTTGAACAAGTTGAGGAGACTAAATTACTTGGCATTACCTTAGATTGTAAACTACAGTGGCTTGTGAAAGTATTCACCCTCCTTGGCATTTTTCCTATTTTGTAGCCTTACAACCTGGAATTAAAATGGATTTTTGGGGGGTTTGTATCATTTGATTTACACAACATGCCTACCACTTTGAAGATGCAAAATAATTTTTTTTGTGAAACAAACAAGACAAAAAAACGGAAAACTTGAGCGTGCACAACTATTCACCCCCGCATTAAGTACTGCAGTGCATCTCCTCCTCATGGACTGCACCAAATTTGGCAGTTCTTGCTGTGAGATGTTACCCCACTCTTCCACCAAGGCACCTGCAAGTTCCCTGACATTTCTGGGGGGAATGGCCCTAGCCCTCACCCTCCAATCCAACATGTCCCAGACGTGCTCAATGGGATCCGGGCTCTTCGCTGGCCATGGCAGAACACTGACATTCCTGTCTTGGAGGAAATCACCCACAGAACGAGCAGTATGGCTGGTGGCATTGTCATGCTGGAGGGTCATGTCAGGATGAGCCTGCAGGAAGGGTACCACATGAGGGAGGAGGATGTCTTCCCTGTAACGCACAGCGTTGAGATTGCCTGCAATGACAACAAGCTCAGTCCGATGATGCTGTGACACACCGCCCCAGACCATGACGGACCCTCCACCTCCAAATCGATCCCGCTCCAGAGTACAGGCCTCGGTGTAACGCTCATTCCTTCGACGATAAACGCGAATCCGACCATCACCCCCTGGTGAGACAAAACCACGACTTGTCAGTGAAGAGCACTTTTTGCCAGTCCTGTCTGGTCCAGTGATGGTGGGTTTGTGCCCATAGGCAACGTTGTTGCTGGTGATGTCTGGTGAGGACCTGCCTTACAACAGGCCTACAAGCCCTCAGTCCAGCCTCTCTCAGCCTATTGCGGACAGTCTGAGCACTGATGGAGGGATTGTACGTTGCTGGTGTAACTGGGGCAGTTGTTGTTGCCATCCTGTACCTGTACCGCAGGTGTGATGTTCAGATGTACCGATCCTGTGCAGGTGTTGTTACATGTGGTCTGCCACTGCGAGGACGATCAGCTGTCCGTCCTGTCTCCCTGTAGCGCTGTTTTAGGCGTCTCACAGTACAGACATTGCAATGTATTGCCCTGGCCACATCTGCAGTCCTCCTGCCTCCTTGCAGCATGCCTAAGGTACGTTCACGCAGATGACCAGGGACCCTGGGCATCTTTCTTTTGGTGTTTTTCAGAGTCAGTAGAAAGGCCTCTTTAGTGTCCTAAGTTTTCATAACTGTGACCTTAATTGCCTACCGTCTGTAAGCTGTTAGTGTCTTAACGACCGTTCCACAGGTGCATGTTCATTAATTGTTTATGGGTCAGTGAACAAGCATGGGAAACAGTGTTTAAACCCTTTACAATGAACATCTGTGAAGTTATTTGGATTTTTACTAATTATCTTTGAAAGACAGGTTCCTGAAAAAGGGACGTTTCTTTTTTTGCTGAGTTTATATACACAGTGCTTTCGGAAAGTATTCAGACCCCTTGATTTGTTCCACATTTTGTTATGTTACAGCCTTATTCTAAAATTGATTAAATAAAACAATTTCCTCCGCAATCTACACACAATACCCCATAATGACAAAGAGAAAATAGTTATTTTTATTTACATAAGTATTCAGACCCTTTGCTATGAGACTCGAAATTGAGCTCAGGTGCATCTTGTTTCCATTGATCATCCTTGAGATGCTTCTACAACTTCATTGGAGTCCACCTTTGGTAAATTCAATTAATTGGACATGATTTGGAAAGGCACACCGGTATACAGTTGAAGTTGGACGTTTACATACACCTTAGCCAAATACATTTAAACTCAGTTTTTCACAATTCCTGACATTTAATCCTAGTAAAAATTCCCTGTCTTAGGTCAGTTAGGATCACCACTTTATTTTAAGAACGTGAAATGTCATAATAATAGTAGAGAGAATGATTGATTTCAGCTTTTATTTATTTCATCACATTCCCAGTGGGTCAGAAGTTGACATACACTCAATTAGTATTTGGTAGCATTGCCTTTAAATTGTTTAACTTGGGTCAAACGTTTCGGGTAGCCTTCCACAAGCTTCCCACAATAAGTTGGGTGATTTTGGCTCATTCCTCCTGACAGAGCTGGTGTAACTGAGTCAGGTTTGTAGGCCTCCTTGCTCGCACACGCTTTTTCAGTTCTGCCCACACATTTTCTATAGGATTGAGGTCAGGGCTTTGTGATGGCCACTCCAATACCTTGACTTTGTTGTCCTTAAGCCATTTTGCCACAACGTTGGAAGTATGCTTGAGGTCATTGTCCATTTGGAAGACCCATTTGCGACCAAGCTTTAACTTCCTGACTGGTGTCTTGAGATGTTGCTTCAATATATCCACATCATTTTCCTTCCTCATGATGCCATCTATTTTGTGAAGTGCACCAGTCCCTCCTGCAGCAAAGCACCCCCACAGCATGATGTTGCCACCCCCGTGCTTCACGGTTGGGATGGTGTTCTTCGGCTTGCAAGCCTACCCCTTTTTCCTCCAAACATAACGATGGTCATTGTGGCCAAACCGTTCTATTTTTGTTTCATCAGACCAGAGGACATTTCTCCAAAAAGTACGATCTTGGTCCCCATGTGCAGTTGCAAACCGTAGTCTGGCTTTTTTATGGCGGTTTTGGAGCATTGGCTTCTTCCTTGCTGAGCGGCCTTTCAGGTTATGTCGATATAGGACTCGTTTTACTGTTGATATAGATACTTTGTACCTGTTTCCTCCAGCATCTTCACAAGATCCTTTGCTGTTGTTCTGGGATTGATTTGCACTTTTCGCACCAAAGTACGCTCCTCTCTAGGAGACAGAACGCGTCTCCTTCCTGAGCGGTATGACGGCTGCGTGGTCCCATGGTGTTTATACTTGCGTACTATTGTTTGTACAGATGAACATGGTACATTCAGGCGTTTGGAAATTGCTCCCAAGGATGAACCAGACTTGTGGAGTTCTACAAAATGTATTCTGAGGTCTTGGCTGATTTTCTTTTGATTTTCCCATGATGTCAAGCAAAGAGGCACTGAGTTTGAAGGTAGGCCTTGAAATACATCCACAGGTACAACTCCAATTGACACAAATTATGTCAATTAGCCTATCAGAAGCTTCTAAAGCCATTACATCATTTTCTGGAATTTTCCACGCTGTTTAAAGGCACAGTCAACTTAGTGTATGTAAACTTCTGACCCACTGGAATTGTGATACAGTGAATTATAAGTGAAATAATCTGTTTGTAAACAATTGTTAGAGAAATTACTTGTGTCATGGACAAAGTAGATGTCCTAACCGACTTGCCAAAACTATAGTTTGTTAACAAGAAATTTGTGGAGTGGTTGAAAAACAAGTTTTAATGACTCCAACCTAAGTTTATGTAAACTTCCGACTTCAACTGTATATAAGGTCCCACAGTTGACAGTGCATGTCAGAGCAAAAACCAAGCCATGAGGTCAAAGGAATTGTCCGTAGAACTCAGAGACGGGATTGTGTCGATGCACAGATCTGGGCAAGGGTACCAAAACATTTCTGCAGCATTGAAGGTCCCTAAGAACACAGTGGCCTCCATCATTCTTAAATGGAAGAAGGTTGGAACCACCAAGACTCTTCCTAGAGCTGGCCACCCGACCAAACTGAGCAATCGGGGGAGAAGGATCTTGGTCAGGGAGGTGACCAATAACCGGATGGTCACTCTGGCAGAGCTCTAGAATTCCTCTGTGGAGATGAAAGAACCTTCCAGAAGGACAACCATCTCTGCAGCACTCCACCAATTAGGGCTTTATGGTAGAGTGGCCAGACGGAAGCCTGCTTGGAGTTTGCCAAAAGGCACCTAAAGACTCTCAGACCATGAGAAACAAGATTCTCTGGTCTGATGAAACCAAGATTGAACTATTTGGCCTAAATGCCAAGCGTCACGTCTGGAGGAAACCTGGCACCATCCCTACGGTGAAGCATGGTGGTGGCAGCATCATGCTGTGGGGATGTTTTTCAGCGGCAGGGACTGGGAGACTAGTCAGGATCGAGGGAAAGATGACGCTCCCCATCCAACCTGACAGAGCTTAAGAGGATCTGCAGAGAAGAATAGGAGAAACTCTCCAAATACAGGTGTGCCAAGCTTGTAGCGTCATACCCAAGAAGACTTGAGGCTGTAATCACTGCCAAAGGTGCTTCAACAAAGTACTGAATAAAGGGTCAGAATACTTATGTAAATGTAATATCAGTTTTTTTTTTTATATATACATTTGCAAACATTTAAAAAACCTGTTTTTGCATTATGGGGTATTGTGTGCAGACTGATGAGGGTGGAAAACGAATTAATCAGTTTTAGAATAAGGCTGTAACATAACAAAATGTGGAAAAAGTCAAGGGGTCTGAATACTTTCCGAATGCACTGTATAAGAGATCTAACGGGACTGCCCCGACAGAGCTCACTTCAGACCTGTACATTATGCATCTAAGTTTGACTGTGACCTCTCCAGCTTGCTGTTAAAATCAAATCAAATTTTATTTGTCAAATGCGCCAAATACAACAGGTGTAGACCTTACAGTGAAATGCTTACTTACAAGCCCTTAACCAACAATGTTAATAAATAATGATTCATTTAAGATTGACTTCAGGTGTCCCTGGTGGTAATTTCCACGACAGTAGTCTAACTACCGTCGTTCTGTCAGTACTGTCAGTCAACCTACCATCATATTGCATGTACCGTTGGTCTACCTACTGTCGTACTGTGACAGTGTGGTTTACCTACCATATTACTGTCAGTACTGTCAGTCTACCTACCATCGTTCTGTCAGTACTGTCAGTCTATCTACCATCGTTCTGTCAGTACTGTCAGTCTACCTACCATCGTTCTGTCAGTACTGTCAGTCTATCTACCATCGTTCTGTCAGTCTACCTACCATCGTTCTGTCAGTACTGTCAGTCTACCTACTCAACAAAAAGAAGAAGAAACTGTTTTATGAAGCCAAGATCAATGATATAAAGAATGATGGAAAAAAAACTTGAGTACTTTAAATGAAATTATGGGCAGAAAGACTAATTCAACTCCATCTTTCATCGAATCAGAAGGCTTATTCATCACAAAACCATTTGATGTAGGCAATTATTTTAATGATTACTTCATTGGCAAAGTGGGCAAACTTAGGCAGGAAACGGCAACAATGAACAGTGAGCCATCGTATTCATGCATAAAAAAACAAATAATGAAAGAAAAGCATTGCAAGTTTGAATTTTGTAAAGTTAGTGTGGGAGAGGTGGAAAAATTATTGTTAACGATCAATAATGACAAACCTCCTGGCATTGACAACTTAGATGGAAAGCAACTGAGGATGGTAGCTGACTCTATAGCCACTCCTATCTGTCATATCTTTAATCAGAGCCTAGAGGAAAGTCTTTGTCCTCAGGCCTGGAGAGAAGCCAAAGTAATTCCGCTACCCAAGAATGGTAAAGCGGCCTTTACTGGTTCTAACAGCAGACCTATCAGCTTGCTGCCAGCTCTTAGCAAACTGTTGGGGAAAAAATTGTGTTTGACCAAATACAATGCTATTTCTCTTTAAACAAATTAACAACAGACTTTCAGCATGCTTATAGGGAAGGGCACTCAACATGTACTGCACTGACACAAATGACTGATGATTAGTTAAAATAAATTGATAATAAGAAGATTGTGGGAGCTGTACTGTTAGATTTCAGTGGAGCCTTTGATATTATTGACCATAACCTGTTGTTGAAAAAACGCATGTGTTATGGTTTTTCAACCTCTGCCATATCGTGGATTCAGAGTTATCTATTTAATAGAACTCAAAGAGTTTTCTTTAATGGAAGCTTCTCTAATGTCAAACATGTAAAGTGTGGTGTACCACAGGGCAGCTCTCTAGGCCCTCTACTCTTTTCTATTTTTACCAATGACCTGCCACTGGCATTAAACAAAGCATGTGTGTCCATGTATGCTGATGATTCAACCATATACGCATCAGCAACCACAGCTAATGAAGTCACTGAAACCCTTAACAAAGAGTTGCAGTCTGTTTTGGAATGGGTGGCCAATAATAAACTGGTCCTGAACATCTCTAAAACTAAGAGCATTGTATTTGGTATAAATCATTCCCTAAGTTCTAGACCTCAGCTGGATCTGGTAATGAATGGTGTGGCTGTTGAACAAGTTGAGGAGACTAAATTACTTGGCGTTACCTTAGATTGGAAACTATCATGGTCAAAACATATAGATTCAATGGTTGTAAAGATGGGGAGAGGTCTGTCCGTAATAAAGAGATACTCTGTTTTTTTGACACCACACTCCAAAAAGCAAGTTCTGCAGGCTCTAGTTTTATAATAATAATAATAATAATAATAATAATAATATGCCATTTAGCAGACGCTTTTATCCAAAGCGACTTACAGTCATGCGTGCATACATTTTTACGTATGGGTGGTCCCGGGGGTCGAACCCACTACCCTGGCATTACAAGCGCCATGCTCTGCCAATTGAGCTACAGAGGACCACAAAAGTTGTATTTTTTTTTTTTTTGTGACCCAATTTTACAGTTTAGTCATTTAGCAGACGCTCTTATCCAGAGCGACTTCCA
This sequence comes from Coregonus clupeaformis, assembly GCF_020615455.1. Classification (NCBI taxonomy): domain Eukaryota; kingdom Metazoa; phylum Chordata; class Actinopteri; order Salmoniformes; family Salmonidae; genus Coregonus; species Coregonus clupeaformis. The sequence continues at coordinate 104,830 of NW_025535016.1, forward strand.
ATTAGTGAGTGCATACATTTTTCATACTGGCCCCCCATGGGAAACGAACCCACAACCCTTGCTTTGCACGCGCCATGCTCTACCAACTGGGCTACAGGAGGGCCAAGTTTTGTCTTATTGTGATTATTGTCCAGTCGTGTGATCCAGTGCTGCAAGGAAAGACCTAGTTAAGCTGTAGCTGGCCCAGAACAGAGCAACACGTCTTGCTCTTCATTGTAATCAGAGGGCTGATATAAATACTATGTATGCCAGTCTCTCTTGGCTAAGAGTTGAGGAGAGACTGACTGCATCACTTCTTCTTTTTATAAGAAACATGAATGTGTTGAAAATCCCAAATACTTTGCATAGTCAATTTACACACAGCTCTGACACACACATTTACCCCACCAGACATGCCACCAGGGGCCTTTTCACATGTCCTCAAATCCAGAACAAATTCAAGAAAGCGTACAGTATTATATAGAGCCATTATTGGATGGAACTCCGTTGTCTCATATTGCTCAAATAAACAGCAAACCTGGTTTAAGCAAACAGATAAAGCAACACCTCACGGCACAAGGCCTCTCCCCTATTTGACCTAGATATTTTGTGTGTATGTATTGATATGTAGGCTACGTGTGCCATTTTAAAAATGTATGTAGTTCTGTTCTTGTCTATTAATGTTCTGTTTTATGTCATGTTTCATGTGGACCCAAGGAACAGTAGCTGCTGCTTTTGCAACAGCTAATGGGAATCCTAATAAAATACCAAATACCAATTCAATTTCACAGTGTGGTCTACCTACCATAAGACTGTATCTACTGTCAGTCTACCTACCATCATACTGTCAGTCTACCTACCATCATACTGTCAGTCTACCTACCATCGTACCGTCAGTCTACCATCATACTGTCAGTCTACCTACCATCATACTGTCAGTCTACCTACCATCATACTGTCAGTCTACCTACCATCATACTGTCAGTCTACCTACCATCATACTGTCAGTCTACCTACCATCGTACCGTCAGTCTACCTACCATCGTACCATCAGTCTACCATCATACTGTCAGTCTACCTACCATCATACTGTCAGTCTACCTACCATCATACTGTCAGTCTACCTACCATCATACTGTCAGTCTACCTACCATCGTACCGTCAGTCTACCTACCATCGTACCGTCAGTCTACCTACCATCGTACTGTCAGTCTACCTACCATCGTACCGTCAGTCTACCTACCATCGTACTGTCAGTCTACCTACCATCGTACTGTCAGTCTACCATCGTACTGTCAGTCTACCTACCATCGTACCGTCAGTCTACCATCATACTGTCAGTCTACCATCATACTGTCAGTCTACTTATCATCGTACTGTCACAGTGTAGTGTGGGGTACTCTGTTCACAATGTTGACATCAGCAAACCGCTCGCCCACACAACGCCATACAAGCTGTCTGCCATCTGCCTGGTACAGTGGAAACCGGGATTTATCCACTTCTCCAGCGGCGATCAAAGGTGAACATTTGCCAACTGAAGTGGGTTATGATGCCGAACTGCACTGTTCATTGTATATTTTAGTTGAGACACCTGTATGATATACATTAATAAAAATGTATTCACTCTGAACATGAGACTTGCATTTATTTTAGACCTTTTAAATCATAAGCTCTGGAGTTCCATAGCCCAGCAGACTCACCTAGAGGAAAGGGGGATGGACACATGTTACTAGGAGACTTTTACAGGGAGGATTGGAGTAAATCCAATCCAACCATTGGCCCTGGATAATATGCTAGCATCACACGAAGCAGAATGCCATAGTGAAGGAGGTTTACATAGTGCATCAAGTATACTTTTATGAGTGGATCTTCTCTGTGCTCTGGAGAGATCGCAGGTAGTTGGTCAGAAGGCTCTGGAGGTCCTTGGACCAGTCTGTCTCTGTAGCACCTGGAGAGGGACGGATAGAGGTAGAGAGTGTGCTTGAAAGAGAGCCCTGACCCCTGACCTCCCACTGGCCCAGGGCCTCCTGCCTAACCCTCTAATCAGTCTCTCTGACAGGGAGTTACTCCAGCAGTAGACCGCTTCTTATAGCTCTTGGTATAATGCAATGTAAAGGAAAACATAATGTGACTTACTGACATGGAGTACTCCATGTTGACTGTAGTTGGCTGCTAGCTTAGCCAGATGCAGCCTGTGGTTGAGGCCGGGCTAATTTTACAGCCGAACTGCTTCAAATAGGGTGATTAGCGTAGGCAGATAGCTAGCTAAATGATAACCCTATTAATTCTAGAAGTATCGACTATTGCTTAATTCAGAAAGTAGGCTTCACCCCTGAGTTACATCTGTAGGCATTAGCTCGCTAGCATGATCTAGATAACGTGAGCTAGCTAGCCAACATGCATTGTTTCTGACATGCCACGATCCCTCTTACTTTACATCTGACAGTTATTTAGCTACTGTAGCTAGCTATTGTAGTGTATGAAGAATTATGACTTTGCTAATGTTTTCAAGTGGAACCTGAGAGGATGTTTATTCAGTTTTAGAGGGAGCCGTTTTAGATGAACACCATAGAACAGAGGAAGTCTGTTAGGTGTCCTCCTGGGATTGGTCTGTAGGTAAATACAGCGTCAGCGGGTCCTCCTTGTCATCACAGCATAATTAGCAACGTTAACGCGACACTACACTATATAATAATGGTTTATGATAATTGCAGTTAGTTCATTATCTAGCTAGCTAACTAGTTAAGTGCAAAACGCAGCTACCTAGCCAGCTAACCAAGTAGGCAATATCAAAGACACTCACTCGGTAACTTACCATACTTTTCTGACCAACTAGACATTACTTTAGCCAATCTCGGCTGACTCCAGTCTATAAGTCTTATTCTAGGTTCAAAGCGATATGGCTGTAGTCCGATGCTTCATTGTCAAAAGAAACCCACACATCTGGTGCAGCCAGGCAGTCAATGGCTCAGCGTTCCAAAAGTATTCACATGAATCTACGTCAATACTGGACAACGTTGTATTTCATATTTGTATAGTGAGCGTGCAGCCCAAAAGTATGTAATCGATTACATCTCCAATTTAATAGCCGACCAAACAGCCTGTTACCAACCCTTAGTAAACTTTTGGAAAAAATTGTGTTTGACCAGATACAATGCTATTTTACAGTAAACAAATTGACAAACTTTCAGCATGCTTATAGGAAAGGACATTCATCAAGCACAACACTTACAAAAATGACTGATGATTGGCTGAGAGAAATTGATGCTAAAGATTGTGGGGCTGTTTTGTTAGACTTCAGTGCGGCTTTTGACATTATCGATCATAGTCTGTTGCTGGAAAAACGTATGTGTTATGGCTTTACACCCCCTGCTATAATGTGGATAAAGAGTTACCTGTCTAACAGAACACAGAGGGTGTTCTTTAATGGAAGCCTCTCCAACATAATCCAAGTAGAATCAGGAATTCCCCAGGGCAGCTGTCTAGGCCTCTTACTTTTTTCAATCTTTACTAACGACATGCCACTTTGAGTAAAGACAGTGTGTCTATGTATGCAGATGACTCAACACTATACACGTCAGCTACCTCAGCAACTGAAAGGACTGCAACACTTAAAGAGCTGGAGTTAGTTTCAGAATGGGTGGCAAGGAATAAGATAGTCCTAAATATTTCAAAAACTAAAAGCATTGTATTTGGGACAAATCATTCACTAAACCCTAAACCTCAACTAAATCTCGTAATAAATCATGTGGAAATTGAGCAAGTTGAGGTGACTAAACTGCTTGGAGTAACCCTGGATTGTAAACTGTCATGGTCAAAACATATTGATACAACAGTAGCTAAGATGGAGAGAAGTCTGTCCATAATAAAGTGCTGCTCTGCCTTCTTAACAGCACTATCAACAAGGCAGGTCCTACAGGCCCTAGTTTTGTCACACCTAGACTACTGTTCAGTGGTGTGGTCAGTTGTTGGATGGCAGGAAGCTTGGCCCCAGTGATGTACTGGGCCGTACGCACTACCCTCTGTAGGCAGTGATGCAACCAGTCAGGATGCTCTCGATGGTGCAGCTGTAGAACTTTTTGAGGATCTGAGGACCCATGCCAAATCTTTTCAGTCTCCTGAGGGGGAATAGGCTTTGTCGTGCCCTCTTCACGACGGTCTTGGTGTGTTTGGACCATGATAGTTCGTTGGTGATGTGGACACCAAGGAACCTGAAGCTCTCAACCTGTTCCACTACTGTAACGATCCCGGCTGTCTGAGTCGGGTCCTGTCTGGTGACTAGTTTTCCGGTTCGTAATCTCCAGTTTCCCGAGGGTTCGGGAACGCTCCGGGGAGCGCTCTTGTTTTCCGCACCTGCATCCCATCAGCAATCCGCACACCTGGTCCTGATCATCACCCTTCTTAGGCTCTGGCCTAACATCCAGTTCCTGCCGGATCGTTAGCTATGAACAGTATGTTTGTCAGCGTATCAGCCTCTGAGCCATTAGTGTTAGTTTTGTTGTTTTGCACCTTGTGACTTGCTGTGTACTGACCTCCGTTTTTGTTCTGTCTGCAGTCTTTCACCCGGAACCTTCACCCAACCTCTGCCTGATGGTCGGCGGCTGCCGAGCCAGTACCGGACCAACCACTGCACCCTCAACAACCCATCCACGCCACCCGCTCTGTTTCCTGGATTATTCAGCCTCACTCAGAATCTATTAAATAAACACTCACCTTTCTCTCTACGTACCTTGTCCTGGTCTGCTTCTGGGTTCTGGCATAGTAAACCGTGACAGAACGATCCGGCCAGTATGAACCCAGCGGACCTGGACTCTGTTCGCCATGCTATTACCCAGCAGGAGAAGATGTTGGGCCATCATAGCACGGTACTACAGGAGATCGCGTTGTCAGTTCGGAACCTTTCTACCGGGCTGACGGAGGTCCAGAACCAACGTAAGTGTCCGGTGGAGGATCCACTACCGGTTTCACCCATCTCGCCTGCCGCTTCTGAAGCTGTGTCCATCCGTGAGCCCAAGGTTCCGACGCCGGATAAATATGAGGGGGAGCTGGGAAGATGCCGTTCCTTCCTTATGCAGTGTGGATTAGTGTTCGATCTACAGCCCTACTCTTATGCCACAGACAAGGCTAGGATAGCCTTTGTGATTGAGTTGCTGCGTGGTCGAGCGCTGGAGTGGGCTTCAGCCGTTTGGGAACGACAGGATCCCTGCATGGCTTCATACCAGGGGTTCACGGCCGAGATGAGGAAGCTCTTCGACCATTCCGTCCGAGGGAGGGACGCAGCTAGGCGCCTGTTTTCGCTTCGCCAAGGAACTCGCAGCGTGGCCGACTTCGTGATCGAGTTCAAGACGTTGGCTGTGGAGAGTGGGTGGAACGAGGAGTCTCTGCAAGCGGCCTTTTACCAGGGTCTGTCGGAGCAGCTCAAGGATGAGTTGATCTCCTATCCGGAGCCTAGTGACCTGGACAGCTTGGTAGCCTTGTCTATTCGGGTGGATAATCGAGTCCGAGAGCGAAGGAGGGAGAAGCAATGGGGTCCGTCCAATCGATCAGCTTCTCAGTTCCCAGTCGGGTCGGGTGGTGGACCAGAACACGTCGATCATTCTCCACCACAATGGATTAGTGGAGAGGTCCTCTCTCCCGATTCTGAACCCATGCAAGTGGGGCGGCACGGGTTAACCAAGGAGGAGCGTCAACATAGACGTAAGACCAACTGCTGCCTCTACTGTGGTAGCTCGGGACATTACATCTCCACTTGTTCCCGGCGGTCGTCAAACTGCCCGGCTCGCTAAAGTTGGGAGGACTTTTAGCGAGCCAGTTTCAACCTCTCAGTACCTCTGTCAGACCCCGTTTCCCGGCTACCCTTGTGAACAGGAATCAGAGCTTAGCGCTTAACGCTTTTATCGATTCAGGTGCCGATGGAAGCTTTCTTGATGCCGGGTTGGTGGAACAGCTGGGGCTTTCCAAGGAGCAATTGCCGGAAGCCATTGAAGCGACCACTCTGAACGGCAGTAGTCTGGCACGTATCACGATGAGGACTGAACCGGTTAAGATGCGGTTGTCGGGGAATCATTCTGAGATGATTTCATTCTTCATTCTGCCGTCTTCCCATGTTCCTCTGGTCCTTGGATACCCCTGGCTGAAGGAACACAATCCCACGTTCGATTGGGTGACGGGCAAGGTAACGAGTTGGAGCCTTGATTGTCATGCTAACTGTCTCAAGACTGCCTGCCCCCATTCGGTTCCCAGTCAGGTGATTGAGGCTAAACCCCCAGATTTGTCCCTGGTTCCCGAGACATATCACGATTTGGGGAAGTTTTCAGTAAGCAGAAGGCTCTGTCACTCCCTCCCCACCGACCATATGATTGTGCCATCAACCTGGTCCCTGGAGCTGTCTACCCCAAGGGAAGGTTATACAGTATCTCCCGACCTGAACGTGAGGCGTTGGAGACCTACATCAAGGAGTCCCTAGCTGCTGGTCTCGTTCGTCCCTCGTCATCACCCCCTGGGGGCAGGATTCTTCTTTGTGGGTAAGAAGGATGGCTCTCTTCGACCGTGTATTGATTATCGGGGGTTGAATGACATCATGGTCAAGAACAAGTATCCCCTGCCCTTGATGAGTTCTGCCTTCGACTCCTTACAGGGTGCTACGGTGTTCACCAAGCTAGACCTACGCAATGCGTATCACCTGGTCCGGATCAGAGGGGGGACGAGTGGTTGACGGGTTTCAATACACCGATGGGTCACTTCGAGTATCAGGTGATGCCGTTTGGACTGACCAATGCTCCAGCGGTATTCCAGAGTATGGTGAACGACGTCCTGAGAGATATGATCGGTCTCTTTGTGTTTGTTTACCTGGATGACATTCTGATCTTCTCGAAGGAACCTTCCGACCACGTCCAGCATGTCCGGCAGGTTCTGCAGCGATTGTTGGAGAATCGCCTGTTCGTGAAGGCCGAGAAGTGCGAGTTTCACGCCCACACGACATCCTTTCTCGGGTACATCATCTCCAGGGGAGAGATTAGGATGGACCAGGAGAAGGTTAGAGCGGTTCTGGAATGGGCCCAGCCCGGTACGAGATTGCAGCTCCAGAGATTTTTGGGGTTTGCGAATTTCTACCGCAGATTCATCCGGGATTACAGCCGTGTGGCCGCTCCGTTAACTGCCTTGACTTCCAGTATCAGGACCTTCAAGTGGAATCCGGAGGCGGATCGAGCGTTTCTGGATTTGAAGAGGCGATTCACCAACGCACCGATTCTCTCTCAACCGGACACGGCCCGTCAGTTCGCTCGTTGAAGTGGACGCGTCTGATGTGGGAGTTGGCGCCATCCTGTCGCAGCGATGCTCCACGGACAGTAAACTCCATCCCTGCGCCTACTACTCTCGTCGCCTTTCGCCTGCGGAGAGGAATTACGATGTGGGTAACCGGGAGCTTCTCGCGGTGAAACTTGCCTTGGAGGAGTGGCGCCACTGGTTGGAGGGGGCGGAGCAACCGTTTATTGTCTGGACTGACCACAAGAATCTTGCTTACGTGCAATCGGCTAAACGCTCTCAACTCCCGTCAGGCCAGGTGGGCGTTGTTTTTCGGACGATTCAAGTTTGCCCTGACGTTCCGACCTGGATCTAAGAACGGCAAGGCGGACGCCTTGTCCCGGATGTTCTCCAAGACGGAGGAGAGTGGGTCCAAGACCGAGACAATCCTCCCCCGGAACTGCGTCGTGGGAGCAGTTATGTGGAAGATTGAGGAGGAGGTGCTGGCGGCCCTTCGGACTCAGCCCGGTCCCGGTAACGGTCCACCCGGTCGGTTGTTTGTGCCTGAGTCGGTTCGTCCTGCTGTCCTCAAATGGTCCCACGCCAGCAAGATGGCTTGTCACCCTGGCGTGGCTCGGACAATGGCGTTTCTTCGCAGACGTTTTGGTGGCCTGCCATGGCCGAGGATACTCGGGGGTTTTGTTGCTGCCTGTCCAGTGTGTGCGCAGAATAAGAGTACCAATCGGCCCAGCTCTGGACTACTTCACCCCCTTCCTATTCCCCGCGACCATGGTCGCATCTGGCCCTGGACTTCGTCACTGGGTTGCCCGCTTCTGAGGGGAACACGGTCGTTCTGACTATCGTGGACAGATTCAGCAAGTTCGCCCACTTTGTGCCTATTGCCAAGCTTCCCTCTGCCTCGGAGACGTCCGAGATCCTGGTTAGGGAGGTTTTCAGGGTCCACGGTTTGCCCAGTGATATCGTTTCCGACCGTGGCCCTCAGTTTACCTCTGCTGTCTGGAAGTCCTTCTGTTTGGCCATTGGAGCTACAGTCAGTCTCACATCTGGTTTTCACCCCCAATCCAATGGTCAGGCGGAGAGAGCCAACCAGAAGATGGAATCCACGCTACGCTGTCTGGTCTCTTCCAACCCCACCTCCTGGGTCTCTCAGTTGCCTTGGGTTGAGTATGCCCACAATACTCTTCCTACATCTGCCACTGGGATGTCTCCCTTCCAGTGCCTGTATGGCTACCAACCTCCCCTGTTTCCTTCTCAGGAGAAGGAGCTCTCAGTGCCTTCTGTTCAGGCCCATATTCGTCGTTGCCACCGGACCTGGCATCGGGCCAGAAAGGCACTCCTTAGAGTTTCGGACCGGTATCAGCTCCAGGCGAATCGTCGCCGGATCCCCGCTCCCACCTATACCATCGGAGATAGGGTTTGGTTGGCCACACGGGATCTTCCGTTACGGACTGAGTCTAGGAAGTTGTTACCGAAGTTCATTGGTCCGTTTGTGGTGGAGAAGGTGATCAATCCAGTGGCAGTTCGACTCAAACTACCGAGGACGCTCAGAGTCCATCCCACCTTTCATGTCTCCTGCCTCAAGCCTGTCTTCCTCAGTCCTCTGTTGCCTCCTCCGCCTCCTCCTCCTCCTCCTCGGATGATCGGAGGTGGTCCTGCCTACACGGTGCGTCGCATCATGGATTCCAGACGGCGGGGCCGGGGTTTCCAGTATCTCGTGGACTGGGAGGGGTATGGCCCTGAAGAGAGGAGTTGGATTCCGCGGCGACAGGTCCTAGACGCGGACCTCATCAGTGACTTCTACCGCCTCCATCCTGGCGCTCCGGGGAGTCCGCCCGGTGGCGTTCGTCGGAGGGGGGGTACTGTAACGATCCCGGCTGTCTGAGTCGGGTCCTGTCTGGTGACTAGTTTTCCGGTTCGTAATCTCCAGTTTCCCGAGGGTTCGGGAACGCTCCGGGGAGCGCTCTTGTTTTCCGCACCTGCATCCCATCAGCAATCCGCACACCTGGTCCTGATCATCACCCTTCTTAGGCTCTGGCCTAACATCCAGTTCCTGCCGGATCGTTAGCTATGAACAGTATGTTTGTCAGCGTATCAGCCTCTGAGCCATTAGTGTTAGTTTTGTTGTTTTGCACCTTGTGACTTGCTGTGTACTGACCTCCGTTTTTGTTCTGTCTGCAGTCTTTCACCCGGAACCTTCACCCAACCTCTGCCTGATGGTCGGCGGCTGCCGAGCCAGTACCGGACCAACCACTGCACCCTCAACAACCCATCCACGCCACCCGCTCTGTTTCCTGGATTATTCAGCCTCACTCAGAATCTATTAAATAAACACTCACCTTTCTCTCTACGTACCTTGTCCTGGTCTGCTTCTGGGTTCTGGCATAGTAAACCGTGACAACTACAGCCCCGTCGATGAGAATGGGGGCGTGCTCAGTCCTCTTTTTCCTGTAGTCCACAATCATCTCCTTTGTCTTGATCACGTTGAGGGAGAGGTTGTTATCCTGGCACCCCACGGCCAGGTCTCTGACCTCCTTCCTATAGGCTGTCTCAACACTCTAGAAATTGTTTTATACCCTTCCCCAGAGATCTACGGTTCCTTGGACGTCTTTGTTTAATTTCTGCTCTGACATGCACTGTCAACTATGGGACCTAACATAACCCTAACCTAACCCTAACCTAACCCTAACCTAACCCTAACCTAGCCCTAACCTAACCCTAACCTAACCCTAACCTAACCCTAACCTAACCCTAACCCTATATACAGGTGTGTTCCTTTCTAAATCATGTCCAAACAATTGAATTGGGAACACGGGACTCTAATAAAGTTGTAGTGACATCATCTCAAGGATGATCGAAGGAAATTGGATGCACCTCAATTTGGAGTTTCATAGCAAAGGGGTGAATACATATGTAAAAGAGATATTTCTGTATTTAATTTTCAATACATTTGCACACTTTGTCATTATTGGAAATTGTGTGTAGATGGGTGACAATTATTATATTTGTTATCCATTTTGAATTCAGGCTGTAACACAACAAAATGTGGAATAAGTCAAGGGGTATGAATACTTTCTGAAGGCACCGTAGTTGACCCAGTTCTGCTCTTGGAGCAGCAGAAGACCCAGTTGACTGAAACTTCTCTTAAGCCTTGTTTACACTGCAGGCCTTAATGCTGTTGGAATACTGACTGTCCAAACAGCAAGTTACACGTGACCAAAACTGATGTGTGTTCAGACGGCAGTAATTTGCTGCCATGGCTACGCTAGTTGTCATAGTAATGACAGGTGTGTGCACAGTGGTGTAGGCTGATTGGTGCTCATGCTTCCTATCACTCAGAAGTTATGTAGCCAGCTAAGGTGACAACAATGCCTGGCATGGGCGTTCCCCAGCTGCTTTGAATGTTCAAAATCATAGCGTAAGAACACTTTTAAAGCCTCAAAGGATGAGATGATCCAACTTTTCAAAACTAGTCCTTTTTGGCTAGTCACAACAGTTAACTATGACTGCCTCGCCTGGTTCACCATCTACTTCTCAGATAGTTCAATGTGTCAAATCGGAGGGCCTGTTGTCTGGACCTCTGGCAGTCTCTATGGGGGTGCCACATGGTTCAATTCTTGGGCCGACTCTTTTCTCTGTGTATATCAATGATGTCGCTCTTGCTGCTGGTGACTCTCAGATCCACCTCTACGCAGACGACACCATTTTGTATACATCTGGCCCTTCATTGGACACTGTGTTAACAAACCTCCAAACGAGCTTCAATGCCATACAACACTCCTTCAGTAGCCTCCAACTGCTCTTAAACACTAGTAAAACTAAATGCATGCTCTTCAATCGAACGCTGCTGGCACCCGCCCACCCGACTAGAATCACCACTCTCGACGGGTCTGACCTAGAGTATGTGGACAACTACAAATACCTAGGTGTCTGGTTAGACTGTAAACTGTAAACTCTCCTTCCAGACTCACATTAAGAATCTCCAATCCAAAGTTAAATCTAGAATCGGCTTCCTATTTCATTTACATACATTTACATTTTAGTCATTTAGCAGACGCTCTTATCCAGAGCGACTTACAGGAGCAATTAGGGTTAAGTGCCTTGCTCAAGGGCACATTTACGTCATTTAGCAGACGCTCTTATCCAGAGCGACTCACCAATTGGTGCGTTCACCCTATAGCCAGTGGGATGACCACTTTACAATTTTGGGGGGGGGGTAGAAGGATTACTTTATCCTATCCCAGGTATTCCTTAAAGAGGTGGGGTTTCAAATGTCTCCGGAAGGTGGTGAGCGACTCCGCTGTGTGTGGGGGGTGTAGAAGGATTACTTTATCCAATCCCAGGTATTCCTTAAAGAGGTGGGGTTTCAAATGTCTCCGGAAGGTGGTGAGTGACTCCGCTGTGGGGTGGGTGGGGGGGGTAGAAGGATTACTTTATCCTATCCCAGGTATTCCTTAAAGAGGTGGGGTTTCAAATGTCTCCGGAAGGTGGTGAGCGACTCCGCTGTGTGTGGGGGGGGTAGAAGGATTGCTTTATCCTATCCCAGGTATTCCTTAAAGAGGTGGGGTTTCAAATGTCTCCGGAAGGTGGTGAGTGACTCCGCTGTCCTGGCGTCGTGAGGGAGCTTGTTCCACCATTGGGGTGCCAGAGCAGCGAACAGTTTTGACTGGGCTGAGCGGGAACTATGCTTCCGCAGAGGAAGGGGAGCCAGCAGGCCAGAGGTGGATGAACGCAATGCCCTCGTTTGGGTGTAGGGACTGATCAGAGCCCGAAGCCTCCTTCACTCATGCTGCCAAACATGCCCTCGTAAAACTGACTATCCTACCGATCCTTGACTTCGGCGATGTCATTTACAAAATAGCCTCCAACACTCTATTCAGCAAATTGGATGGAGTCTATCACAGTGCCATCCGTTTTGTCTCCAAAGCCCCATACACTACCCACCACTGTGACCTGTACGCTCTTGTTGGCTGGTCCTCACTACATGTTCGTCGTCAAACCCACTGGCTCCAGGCCATCTATAAATCACTGCTAGGCAAATCCCTGCCTTATCTTAGCTCATTGGTCACCATAGCAGCACCCACCCGTAGTCTGCGCTCCAGCAGGTATATCTCACTGGTCATCCCCAAAGCCAACACCTCCTTTGGCCGCCATTCCTTCCAGTTCTCTGCTGCCAATGACTGGAACAAATTGCAAAAATCTCTGAAGCTGGAGACTCTTATCTCCCTCACTAACTTTAAGCATCAGTTGTCAGAGCACCTTACCGATCACTGCACCTGTACACAGCCCATCTGAAATTAGCCCACCCAACTACCTCATCCCTATATTGTTATTTATTTTGCTCTTTTGCACCCCAGTATCTCTATTTGCACATCATCTCTTGCACATCTATCATTCCAGTGTTAATACTAATTGTAATTATTTTGCACTATAGCCTATTTATTGCCTTACCTCCATAACTTGCTACATTTTCACACACTGTATATATATTTTCTGTTGTATTTTTTGACTGTATGTTTTTTTACCCCATATGTAACTCTGTGTTGTTGTTTTTATCGCACTGCTTTGCTTTATCTTGGCCAGGTCGCAGTTGTAAATGAGAACTTGTTCTCAACTGGCTTACCTGGTTAAATAAAGGTGAAATAAAAAAATAAATAAAAACTAGCTAGCTAGCTGTTTAGCTTTCTAGAACATTCACTAATTTATTTGTAAACAATTAACAAGCTAGTTAGCTACCACATGTTCTTGTCAAACTGTGAACAGAGTAGCTAGCAAGCAACAACTTATACCAAATAAATCAGATTTGACCGTTCAGACAAGTTGCATGGCCAGGAATCAGATTTGTATCTGACTTGAAACCACCTACGAAGGTGGTTTGAAATGTAGCTTGAAATATCCGATTCCATGTGCTTTTTGGCTGTTCAGACTGCAGGAAAAAACAGATTTGAGTCACTTCAAACTGCCAATGTGAACAAGGCTTTAGAGCAGCAAAGTCTCGGTCTAATTGAGCAGCAGTCTAGGGTTAGGGTTAGGGTTAGCAGTGCTGCTAGTTCACCTGTTCTGCTCAGAGCAGCAACATCAAGGTAACACGGTGCTGTTCTGCTCTTAGAGAAGACCCAGTTGACTCACTGCTCTCAGAGCAGCAATATCTACTGTGGTTAACACGGTGCTGTTCTGCTATTAGAGAAGACCCAGTTGACTCAAACTGTTCTCAGAGCAGTAATATCTACTGTGGTTAACACGGTGCTGTTCTGCTCTTAGAGAAGACTCAGTTGACTCAAACTGTTCTCAGAGCAGTAATATCTACTGTGGTTAACACGGTGCTGTTCTGCTATTAGAGAAGACTCAGTTGACTCAAACTGTTCTCAGAGCAGTAATATCTACTGTGGTTAACACGGTGCTGCTCCCAGTTCAATCATGCTACTAACATTAGAACAGCAACATATTTAACTGGCTAGTTAGCCTGCAGGATTACATGGTTACTAGCAAGCTACCTTGGTAACTAAGGATAAACTGTTGGCTAGCTAAAATTAGCTAGAAAAACACATTTCAGCTTTAGCTTGCATCACAGTGAGTAATGAATGAATTATTTCGACTAGCTGGAAACAGGACATTCATGCTGACCTTGTTTAGCTCCTTCCTGTCAGGTGACTACTCCCCTTCCTGCTCTCAGTTTGATATTCCTCCCGCCTCCTCTCCATTTTCATTGGTTGCCTGACGCAACCATTCATAATCCCTTCTGCTCTGAGAACATGTTTGAGGATGTAAAACTCCCATGAGCCAAAAAAATTATGGGCAACTGGGCATTTTTATGCATGACCCTAAGCATGATGGGATGTTAATTGCTTAATTAACTCAGGAATCACACCTGTGTGGAAGCACCTGCTTTCAATATACTTTGTATCCTTCATTGACTCAAGTGTTTCCTTTATTTAGGTAGTTGTACATTTCGCTGGTGACCACTCATACACACTCCTCTTACAGTAACTATCTCCGCCATGGCCCTTTCGCTGAGCAATCAGAAAACAAAACACACCTCCACTCGTACCACTTGCAAACTCAACACTCAAACACTATGCCTGGCATACTCCATCTGAAACAAACATGACAGAATATAAGCAGATGCATGTAATATCATGAACAGTTTTATTTCATCCGTTCAGAAACAGCATGGTGTCTGTACGTCTATAGACGGGACAGTGTGACACAGATAGGCGTCTTCCAGTTTCTCTCCCCACAGCAACAATAGTATTGTTTTAACAGGTTCCACCACACAGCACTAACTGGTCCTTTACATGTAAAGCTTTGCTTTTCAACGACTACATTATTTCAACAGCAAAAAAGGTTGTTCATGCATAGTTGATTGGCCACCTTTCTGTTCAAGGCAAATGTGAAATACATGGCCATATATACCAGTAAAACATATTAATAACAATGGAATGTTTCTTTATGTTTTCTGTATAGTTGGTCCATAGTAATCTAAACTAGGGAAATAGGGACCTGTTTACTACAGAACCTGAAGGCCATAAGATGAAAAAGTTCTGAATCAAAGAAACACTCGATCCAGTCTGCACCCTTATACAGAACCTTCCCCACAGCTCATCAGATTTCCTTAAGATCTCCCCACAACATATTCACACAACCACACTCCATTCTCAATTTCACCTCTCTGTCTCTCTCTCTCTCTCTCTCTCTCTCTCTGTCTCTATCTCTCTCTCTCTCTCTCTCTCTCTCTCTCTCTGTCTCTCACTCTCTCTCTCTCTCTCTCTCTGTCTCTCTCTCTCTCTCTCTCTCTCTCTCTCTCTCTCTCTCTCTCTCTGTCTCTCACTCTCTCTCGCTCTCTCTCTCTCTGAACTAAGAACTCCTGTGAGAGTGATTCCAGTCATCCCCCACATGACATGGCCTTTAACAACCATAATCCAGTCCAATCTACATTTCACCACAGAAGTAAAATAAAAACTAATAATAATATGCCATTTAGCAGACGCTTTTATCCAAAGCGACTTACAGTCATGTGTGCATACATTTTTACGTAAACTACAGCATCACATACAGTGTGACACAGTGTCTTAAGGTCAAAGGTCAAAGGCAGATATACAGAGTTATCAAATCAGCTGTGGAGCAATATGGCCACTGTCATTCATTCAATATGTATCTAATATAATATGGCTGTTTTCATTCTTTAAACCAGACAGGCTAGAGACTGGGGCTCCAGGCTGACGGGGTGGCTGGGGGCTGGGGGCTGAGCTGACGGGGTGGCTGGAGCTCTGGGGGCTGACGGGGAGGCTGGGGGCTGACGGGGAGGCTGGGGGCTGACGGGGAGGCTGGGGCTCTGGGGGCTGACGGGAGGCTGGGGCTCTGGGGGCTGACGGGGAGGCTGGGGCTCTGGGGGCTGACGGGGAGGCTGGGGGCTGACGGGAGGCTGGGGCTCTGGGGGCTGATGGGGAGGCTGGGGCTCTGGGGGCTGACGGGGAGGCTGGGGCTCTGGGGGCTGACGGGGAGGCTGGGGGCTGACGGGGAGGCTGGGGGGCTGACGGGGAGGCTGGGGCTCTGGGGGGCTGACGGGGAGGCTGGGGCTCTGGGGGGCTGACGGGGAGGCTGGGGCTCTGGGGGGCTGACGGGGAGGCTGGGGGCTGACGGGGAGGCTGGGGCTCTGGGGGCTGGGGGGCTGACGGGGAGGCTGGGGCTCTGGGGGCTGGGGGGCTGACGGGGTGGCTGGAGGGGCTGAGCTGACGGGGGTGGCTGGAGCTCTGGGGGGCTGAGCTGACGGGGTGGCTGGAGCTCTGGGGGGCTGACGGGGTGGCTGGAGCTCCAGGCTGACGAGGGTGGCTGGAGCTCTGGGGGCTGAGCTGACGGGGTGGCTGGAGCTCTGGGGGCTGAGCTGACGGGGTGGCTGGAGCTCTGGGGGCTGAGCTGACGGGGTGGCTGGAGCTCTGGGGGCTGAGCTGACGGGGTGGCTGGAGCTCTGGGGGCTGAGCTGACGGGGTGGCTGGAGCTCTGGGGGCTGAGCTGACGGGGTGGCTGGAGCTCTGGGGGCTGAGCTGTGTTATTCCCTCTTCATTCCCCGTCCCATGAGGCAGGCGAACACGGTCATCACCATCTTGGGTTTTACCTCCACCAGATCCTCTGGTAGGGCGTAGACTCGAGCTCCGATCTTCCTCGCCATGGATACAGCGTACCTAGGGGCAGAGGTCAGGGGTCACTCATGAATGAACCATATACCACTAGTTATTACAGTACTGTACCCGACCATATACCACTAGTTATTACAGTACTGTACCCGACCATATACCACTAGTTATTACAGTACTGTACCCGACCATATACCACTAGTTATTACAGTACTGTACCCGACCATATACCACTAGATATTACAGTACTGTACCCGACCAATCGCACTCCACACTGCCCTTTCCCACCTGGACAAGAGGAACACCTACGTGAGAATGCTATTCATTGACTACAGCTCAGCATTCAACACCATAGTGCCCTCTAAGCTCATCACTAAGCTAAGGATCCTGGGACTAAACACCTCCCTCTGCAACTGGATCCTGGACTTCCTGACGGGCCGCCCCCAGGTGGTAAGGGTAGGTAACAACACATCTGCCACACTGATCCTCAACACGGGGGCCCCTCAGGGGTGCGTGCTCAGTCCCCTCCTGTACTCTCTGTTCACCCATGACTGCATGGCCAGGCACGACTCCAACACCATCATTAAGTTTGCCGACGACACAACAGTGGTAGGCCTGATCACCGACAACGATGAGACAGCCTATAGGGAGGAGGTCAGAGATCTGGCCGTGTGGTGCCAGGACAACAACCTCTCCCTCAACGTGACCAAGACAAAGGAGATGATTGTGGACTACAGGAAAAAAAAAGAGGACTGAGCACGCCCCCATTCTCATCGACGGGGCTGTAGTGGAACAGGTTGAGAGCTTCAAGTTCCTTGGTGTCCACATCACCAACGAACTATCATGGTCCAAACACACCAAGACAGTCGTGAAGAGGGCACGACAAAGCCTATTCCCCCTCAGGAGACTAAAAAGATTTGGCATGGGTCCTCAGATCCTCAAAAAATTCTACAGCTGCACCATCGAGAGCATCCTGACTGGTTGCATCACCGCCTGGTATGGCAACTGCTTGGCCTCTGACCGCAAGGCACTACAGAGGGTAGTGCGTACGGCCCAGTACATCACTGGGGCAAAGCTCCCTGCCATCCAGGACCTCTATACCAGGCGGTGTCAGAGGAAGGCCCTCAAAATTGTCAAAGACTCCAGCCACCCTAGTCATAGACTGTTCTCTCTGCTACCGCACGGCAAGCGGTACCGGAGTGCCAAGTCTAGGTCCAAAAGACTTCTCAACAGCTTCTACCCCCAAGCCATAAGACTCCTGAACAGCTAATCATGGCTACCCGGACTATTTGCACTGC
>NW_025535016.1:125000-128141 GCF_020615455.1 Coregonus clupeaformis
ATACTGGAGGCTGAGACAGGAGCGGTCCCGGAGACACTGTGGCCCCATCCGAAGAAACCCCGGACAGGGCCAAACAGGAAGGATATAACCCCACCCACTCCGCCAAAGCACAGCCCCCGCACCACTAGAGGGATATCCCCAACCACCAACTTACAATCCTGAGACAAGGCCGAGTATAGCCCACAGAGGTCTCCACCACAGCACAAACCAAGGGGGGGCGCCAACCCAGACAGGAAGATCACGTCAGTAACTCAACCCACTCAAGTGACGCACCCCTCCCAGGGACGGCATGAAAGAGCACCAGCAAGCCAGTGACTCAGCCCCTGCAACAGGGTTAGAGGCAGAGAACCCCCAGTGGAGAGGGGAACCGGCCCGGCAGAGACAGCAAGGGCTGTTCGTTGCTCCAGCCTTTCCGTTCACCTTCACACTCCTGGGCCAGACTACACTCAATCATATGACCTACTGAAGAGATAAGTCTTCAGTAAAGACTTAAAGGTTGAGACCGAGTCTGCGTCTCTCACATGGGTAGGCAGACTGTTCCATAAAAATGGAGATCTATAGGAGAAAGCCCTGCCTCCCGCTGTTTGCTTAGAAATTCTAGGGACAATTAGGAGGCCTGCGTCTTGTGACCGTAGCGTACGTATTGGTATATGTACGGCAGGACCAACTCGGAAAGATAGGTAGGAGCAAGCCCATGTAACGCTTTATAGGTTAACAGTAAAACCTTGAAATCAGCCCTTGCCTTAACAGGAAGCCAGTGTAGGGAAGCTAGCACTGGAGTAATATGATCAAATTTCTTGGTTCTAGTCAGGATTCTAGCAGCCGTATTTAGCACTAACTGAAGTTTATTTAGTGCTTTATCCGGGTAGCCGGAAAATAGAGCATTGCAGTAGTCTAACCTAGAAGTAACAAATGCATGGATTAATTTTTCTGCATCATTTTTGGACAGAAAATTTCTGATTTTTGCAATGTTACGTAGATGGAAAAAAGCTGTCCTTGAAACAGTCTTGATATGTTCGTCAAAAGAGAGATCAGGGTCAAGAGTAACACCGAGGTCCTTCACAGTTTTATTTGAGACGACTTTACAACCATCTAGATGAATTGTCAGATTTAACAGAAGATCTCTTTGTTTCTTGGGACCTAGAACAAGCATCTCTGTTTTGTCCGAGTTTAAAAGTAAAAGTTTTCAGCCATCCACTTCCTTATGTCTGAAACACAGGCTTTCTAGCGAGGGCAATTTTGGGGCTTCACCATGTTTCATTGAAATGTACAGCTGTGTGTCATCCGCATAGCAGTGAAAGTTAACATTATGTTTTCGAATAACATCCCCAAGAGGTAAAATATATAGTGAAAACAATAGTGGTCCTAAAACGGAACCTTGAGGAACACCGAAATGTACAGTTGATTTGTCGGAGGACAGACCATTCACAGAGACAAACTGATATCTTTCCGACAGGTAGGATCTAAACCAGGCCAGAACTTGTCCATGTAGACCAATTTGGGTTTCCAGTCTCTCCAAAAGAATGTGGTGATCGATGGTGTCAAAGGCAGCACTAAGGTCTAGTAGCACGAGGACAGATGCAGAGCCTCGGTCTGACGCCATTAAAAGGTCATTTACCACCTTCACAAGTGCAGTCTCAGTGCTATGATGGGGTCTAAAACCAGACTGAAGCATTTCGTATACATTGTTTGTCTTCAGAAAGGCAGTGAGTTGCTGCGCAACAGCTTTTTCTAAAATTTTTGAGTCCAGGGTTTAGAGATATAGAGAAACACTGTGTCCAGGGTTTAGAGATATAGAGAAACACTGTGTCCAGGGTTTAGAGATATAGAGAAACACTGTGTCTAGGGTTTAGAGATATACAGAAACACTGTGTCCAGGGTTTAGAGATATAGAGAAACACTGTGTCCAGGGTTTAGAGATATAGAGAAACACTGTGTCTAGGGTTTAGAGATATAGAGAAACACTGTGTCCAGGGTTTAGAGATATAGAGAAACACTGTGTCTAGGGTTTAGAGATATAGAGAAACACTGTGTCTAGGGTTTAGAGATATAGAGAAACACTGTGTCCAGGGTTTAAAGCTATAGAGAAACACTGTGTCCAGGGTTTAGAGATATAGAGAAACACTGTGTCCAGGGTTTAGAGATATAGAGAAACACTGTGTCCAGGGTTTAGAGATATAGAGAAACACTGTGTCTAGGGTTTAGAGATATAGAGAAACACTGTGTCCAGGGTTTAGAGATATAGAGAAACACTGTGTCTAGGGTTTAGAGATATACAGAAACACTGTGTCCAGGGTTTAGAGATATAGAGAAACACTGTGTCCAGGGTTTAGAGATATAGAGAAACACTGTGTCTAGGGTTTAGAGATATACAGAAACACTGTGTCCAGGGTTTAAAGCTATAGAGAAACACTGTGTCCAGGGTTTAGAGATATAGAGAAACACTGTGTCCAGGGTTTAGAGATATAGAGAAACACTGTGTCTAGGGTTTAGAGATATACAGAAACACTGTGTCCAGGGTTTAGAGATATAGAGAAACACTGTGTCCAGGGTTTAGAGATATAGAGAAACACTGTGTCCAGGGTTTAGAGATACAGAGAAACACTGTGTCTAGGGTTTAGAGATATACAGAAACACTGTGTCCAGGGTTTAGAGATATAGAGAAACACTGTGTCCAGGGTTTAGAGATATAGAGAAACACTGTGTCCAGGTTTAGAGATATAGAGAAACACTGTGTCCAGGGTTTAGAGATATAGAGAAACACTGTGTCTAGGGTTTAGAGATATACAGAAACACTGTGTCCAGGGTTTAGAGATATAGAGAAACACTGTGTCCAGGGTTTAGAGATATAGAGAAACACTGTGTCCAGGGTTTAGAGATATAGAGAAACACTGTGTCCAGGGTTTAGAGATATAGAGAAACACTGTGTCTAGGGGGTTTAGAGATATAGAGAAACACTGTGTCTAGGGTTTAGAGATATAGAGAAACACTGTGTCCAGGGTTTAGAGATATAGAGAAACACTGTGTCCAGGGTTTAGAGATATAGAGAAACACTGTGTCCAGGGTTTAGAGATATAGAGAAACACTGTGTCCAGGGTTTAGAGATATAGAGAAACACTGTGTCCAGGGTTTAGAGATATA
>NW_025535017.1:0-128023 GCF_020615455.1 Coregonus clupeaformis
ATCACAGAAGACTCTATAGAACACATGGCAAAGGTCCCTTTAAAGCAAGTGTCCATCCTAAAAGTTACATCTGCCTAGCAGTGCTTATTGTAGTTGGGAATAGAAAGAATCCCCCTACAACACTACTTGCCACAAAAAGACACCCGGAGTAACATTGATTTATTTTCCTAACACCCCAACGACATTCCGTTTGGAAGTCTGAGCAGAGTGAGTATCGAGTCCCAAATGGCACCTATTCCTAACACAGTGCACTAGCCCTATAGGCCGGTGAAAGTAGTACTACATAGGGTACCATTTAGGACACACACTATAGATGTCAGGCGTATCATTCTACCAACACCCTCCCTCCCTCCATCTTTGTCTCAAAC
This sequence comes from Coregonus clupeaformis, assembly GCF_020615455.1. Taxonomy (NCBI): domain Eukaryota; kingdom Metazoa; phylum Chordata; class Actinopteri; order Salmoniformes; family Salmonidae; genus Coregonus; species Coregonus clupeaformis. Next base: position 369 of record NW_025535017.1, read on the forward strand.
CCCTTCCTGTCTGATCATCACTGTGAAAGTGCGGTCAGCTCAGCTGGGACAACGCCAGAGCGTCTGTCTGTCACGTCACCAGAGATGTTTGAGACAGGGAGTTAACATTCTTTGTCTTTGAAAACAAAATGATTATCGAGAAGCTTTCACACTGAAGCTAGCACAGCATACAACACTTCATCTTTACAACACCACATTGAATTATGCAGCCTAAAAAACCACAATAGTTAAGTTACCATTAGAATAGAACACATACCCGTTGGCCATACACTTCCATGTTATTGTTCTCTGACCTTGTCCTTCAACACGTTTTCTCAAAATAGCTAAAACCAATAAATAAAACCATTTAAAACTAAAAACTCTTAAAACAGAAGTGGAAATGACAAAGGGATTTTTTTTTCTTTTTAAAGATTAGTAATAATAGTAGGTTTGTGCTTGTCAAGGTCTTGAGAAGGCAGATCTGAAATCTTGATAGAGTATATATAATATTGAATATTTGGCTCACAAACAGATAAAAAGCCTGGTTCTTCAAAAAAAAGGAAGACAAATGTCCCTTTAAAACAATCAGTCATTGCACATATTGCTTTCTGCAGCAGGCTCCACAGCAGCAGTCAGTCAGTGTAGGTGATGCTGGGGTGATGAAAGCCCCTCCCTGTCCCCCTCTGCATTTTGTAGACACACACCTCACCTCCCTCTCTGGGTAGAGACAAGGCTCCCCCTCTCTCTCCCCCCTCTCTCTCTCTGGGCAGAGACAACATTCCTTGTTTTTGTTGGTTTTGCGTGTTGTTACTTCCTTTAAAATGTGAAGCTTAGTTAAAATATTGCTAGTCTGAATCAGCAGTCCTATGCAAACCTCAGCACTGGGATCCAGCCGGCACTGGTTTTCCAGAGGGCCAAGGCTGGCGAGGAGGGATGGATGTGGTCATTTTGCAGAAAGGGCAGATGGCTTCACAGAGAAGGCAGTGCTTTGTCCCTCCCTCCTCTCCTCTCCTCTCTCCAGAGGACCCTCCCCTTCACCAGAACAACAAGGTAAACTCCACAGCTCTCTCCTCTTCCTCCATCCAGTCAGTTGTGTATCACAGTGTGGAAGTAACCAGGGCAGGGAGGAGGGAATATATATCCGACAGGTCGGTGACGGTGCATCACTTCCATCATTCTCAGTGCAAGATGAGTCCATAACCTCAAGGCTTATTTTAACCACAGCAAGTCTTACTTTCACAATAGCAGATTGAACAAGAAAAAGCGACCAAAGATAGAACTATTGAAATCATCAGCACATTAGTGCGAAACATACATTATTAACAGAGTCACTTTGCCCATCAGTGCCTACACAAACATGCATCTATGATGGTCAGTCAGCCAGGCTTCTCCTCCAAGCCAGAAAAGCGAGAATGATCTAATCTCCTACAATTTTAACCGTGTTGAAGTATTCCCTATTATTGGTCTGCTGATTGAACAACGTGCCCAGCGCCTCTCTCCCTCTCCGCTCCACCAGGCCCTCACACACACTACCCCCACCCCGTCATCACCATCTCCATGCAAGCAGCTCCAACTCCCATCTGTCACAAAGAACTAACCCAAAGCCCACAAGATAACAAAAAGTAAAAAACCTTGTAAGCGTAAAAGCCATGGACAACAACAACAACATATGGTAGAGTCACATCTTTGGGAATCTGCCACACTGAGGCGAGCAGAGGGCAGATCGGAAGTGGATCATTGGATATCCCAGACAGACAGACAGACAGACAAGACAGGCAGACAGACAGGCAGACAGGACTATGAGGCTGTAGTAGGCTGTAGCTTTTCATCAAGCGCAGCAGTAGAAGAACAGCAGAGGGCGACATTCGAGGAGGGGGCTCCAAACATACAATCTTAGATTGCTTATTGTTGTTGAGGTGGAGCAGGAATGGTGGGGGGAGGAGGGCGCAAAGCAGGTAGGTGGTAGGAGTGGTGGTGGGGGCCGCAGTCTAAGCTTAGGTAGGTGTGGTGGCGGGCGAAGGACACAGGCAGGGTAGGGGCGGGGGGGGGTGCAGGACACAGGCAGGAGTAGGAGTAGTGGGGGGTGGGCGCAACACAGCAGGAGGAGTAGTGGTGGACTCCGCTGGGCGCCACGGTAGGAGTGGGTGGAGGGCCGCAGCGCGAGCAGAGCTGGGAGCTGGCGCTAAGACAGACAGACTCCCTGTGGGTTTAGTTTTGTGCTGCTTTCCAATCAAAAAACCTCAAAAGCCTGGAGTGTCTGCTCCTCCACCTCGCGCGGTGCACCTCTGGCAGCGTCCGCCCGGCATGGGTGGACAAGAAGTGCGATTGGTCTGGGAGGAAGACAGAGGAACAAAAAGAGTTGTTAACCCACATGCTCCATCGCATTAAGGTGGGGAACCCGTCCCCAAATGGCACCCTACGCCCTATATAGAACACTACTTAGGAGCCAAGGGCTCTGTCTAATGCATTGCACTATGTAGGAATAGGGTGCCATTTGTGATGTACTCTAAGAGTTAACGGCAGGATGACATCAGCTTACACCTTTAACCATTTGTCGACACACTTAGCGTGGAACTCGTGGTTGCAGGGTAATACTCTCCAGTAGCTGCCTACACTCAAAGTCACTAAAGCACCGCGACACACCTGGAAGACAGACCTGAGCATTACAGAAGTATGACATTATTTGATGTTTTTGAATAATACAAGTTGTAAATATGCTTCTATGAGTAGTTCGTGACCCCGGGGTGGCAGCATAAGTTTCCTATTGTTTTATTCCTCGTTCAATACAACTTCCATTTTCACAAAATGTCTACATTTCCCTGCACTTTTGTTATCGTGTCCACACTGTGCCCACGCCCGTGCATGGTAGCTAAAACTCTAAGCCTAGTTAACTTTGGTGAAAGAGCGGTTTGGAATCATGGATTATAGTGGGCTGCACCTTGAATACGTTGTTGTTTGACATGACAACGAATGAATAAGCCAGGGAGGAATGATTGACAGGGTAGGAACCAAAAAGTGTTGTTTAGTCTTTCCCGGGGACCTAATTAGATGTTACATTACATGTTGTTTTCTTACTTTCATGTAGCTAGCGAACATATTTCACGCTTCGCCCATTCTCTGGGATTTAGAAATACCGTTGCACCAACAACACGCTGACCTAGTCCTACACCATCACTGGCATTAGGCTGTATTAGATAGCTAGTCCTACACCATCATAGCATTAGGCTGTATTACACTAGTCCCTACCCCACCATCACTGGCATTAGGCTGTATTAGCCTAGCTACGTGTGCTGACTCGGACAAGCTCATTTCACAATTTCACTAATATCAAAATCAATAAAATCATAGAATGTTTTTGTTCATTTAGTCATTTACCTGATTATGTAGAATCCGTGTAGAAAAAATTGCTACAACTACCATTTATATTCCCTAAAACTGTTGCTGCTATCCTGTTGTCATGCTTATTATTTATATATGGCAGTGTCTTAAAACACCAGTTTTTAAAATGTCCAAATTCATAATCAATATGCTGAAATAACAGGTTAAGACATTTTATCTAATTTAGAAAAAAAATAAAACACGGAAATATTACATTTACATAAGTATTCAGACCCTTTAATCAGTACTTTGTTGAAGCACCTTTGGCAGCGTTACAGCCCCCCGAGTCTTCTTGGGTATTTTGATGCTACAAGCTTCCAGCACGCCTGTATTTGAGGAGTTTCTCCCATTCTTCTCTGCAGATCCTCTCAAGCTCTGTCAGGTTGGATCGGGGAGTGTCGCTGCTTTAGCTATTTTTGGTCTCTCCAGAGATGTATAGATCGGGTTCAAGTCGGGCTCTGGCTGGAGCCGCTCAAGGACATTCAGTGGGCTTGTCCCGAAGCCACTCCCTGCGTTGTCTTGGCTGTGTGCTTAGGTTCGTTGTCCTGTTGGAAGGTTAACCTTCACACCCCAGTCTGAGGTCCCTGAGTGCTCTTGGAGCAGGTTTTCATCAAGGATCTCTCTGTACTTTGCTCCGTTGTCTTTCCTCGATCCTGACTAGTCTCCCAGTACCCAAGCATGATGCTGCCACCCACCTCATACTTCACCGTAGGGATTGTGCCAGGTTTCTTCCAGGCGTGGCAGCTTGCATTCCAGGCCAAAGAGTTCAATCTTGGTTTCTTTAGACCAGAGAATATTGTTTCTCATGGTCTGAGAATCGCTTAGTGCACCTTTTGGCAATCTCCAAGCGGGCTGATAATGTGCCTTTCACTGAGGAGTAGCTTCCATCTGGCCACTCTAACTTCAAAAGGCCTGATTGGTGCTGGAGTGCTGCAGGGATGGTTTGTTCTTCTGGAAAGTTCTCCCATCTCCCCAGAGGAACTCTGGAGCTCTGTCCCTAGTGACCATCTGGTTCTTGGTTACCTCCCTGACCAAGGCCCCTTCTCCCCGATTGCTCAGTTTTGGCCGGGCGAGCCAGCTCTTAAGAAAAGTGTTGGTGGTTCTAAGCTTCTTCCATTTAAGAATGATGGAGAGCCACTGCTGTTCTTAGGGACCTTCAATGCTGCGGACCACATTTTTTGGTGCTTCCCCAGATCTGTGCCTCGACATCAATCCCTGTCTTGAAGCTCTACGGACAATTCCTTCGACCTCATGGCTTGGTTTTTGCTCTGACATGCCACTGTCCCCTGTTAGGACTTTATATAGACAGGTGTGTGCCTTTCCAAATCATGTCCAATCAATTGAATTTCCACAGGTGGACTCCAATCAAGGATGATCAATGAAAGCAGGATGCACCTGAGCTCAATTTCGAGTCTCATATTAAAGGGTCTGAATACTTAAATAAGGTATCTGTTTATTTTATGATCACATTTGCAAAAATTATTAAAAACCTGTTTTCGTGTGTCATTCTGGGGTGCTGTGTTTAGATTAATGAGGATTTATTTTAATTTATTTAATCTATTTTAGAATAAAGCTTTGAACGTAACAAAATTTGGAAAAAAAGGGGGTCTGAATGCTTTCCGAATACACTGTATATAGAAAAGTATGTGGACACCCCTTCAAAGTCAGATGGATTCAGCTATTTCAGCCACACGCCCCGTTGCTCGGGCACATAGCCACACGCAATCCCCTAGACAAAACATTAGCCTTACTGAAAGAGCTCAGTGACTTTCCAGCGTGGTACACCGTCATAGGAATGCGACAGTCAGTTCATCAAATTTCTGCCCTGCTAGAGCTGCCCCGATCAACTGTTAGTGCTGTTATTGTCAATTTTTAGATAAGGCTGTAATAGGACAAAATCAAGGGTCTACTATTTCCGAATTCACTGTAGAGCCATTTATCAACTAATCTCCTTGTGGTACAATGTTTATTAGTATTGCCTGAAATCGGGCGATACACTTTTTGTCAGGATAATTTCGCGAATCATCTCTCCCCGGGTTGTTCTAAAAAGTGACAGGGAGTTTTGGCTTTTCGTTTGAGTATTAGCACTGTCAAATCTGTGTATTAGTTTGTGGCCAGCGACTTTACAGATGCGCCGAATTGTCTTTTGGCTTTGAAGCGACAACAGCGTTATAAATCCTGCGGCGGACAGGCGCGTATGACTAAAATCAGCGGTATCAAATTAATAATATTAAATCCGAATTCAAACAATCGATTTAGAGTCAGCGTGATGACTTTACGCTTTTAAATAACCAGTGGTGTGTATTCATGGATGCCAAGGAAGCCAGAGCTTCCTCAGAAATTTGCAAGAAAAAAATGTATATACATTTTCTTCCAAGTCAAGGAAAATATATCCAAAAGGAAGCAAGTTTTGATTTGTCTTCAGACCAATTACATCAAGCAAAGCCGCTAATTATGTGAAGGAAAAAACTTTGAATTGTTGCATCTCGTTGATTTTGTCCTCCAGTGGCTAGCTAGCTAGTTAAAATCATCCCTTTCCTAAATTAGCCATGGAGGAGATAAGGGATTTTGGACTTAACTTTTAATTATCACCGTACAGCAGCCAATGATTATAAAGTCGATTCTGATCAGCAAGCGTAAATTCTGTGGTTTGCTGTAGTTAGCAGCATTAGTGTGACAGGCGGGGCTTGGTGTGAACATGGGGTGGGGCTTGGTTGACAGGGTGGGGCTTGGCGTGTGACATGGGCGGGGCCCAGTGTGGTTAGCAGCATGCACCAGAAGGAGAGGGAGAAGAAGACTGACTCCAGTAGCAAACAGAATGTAAACTAAAAAAAACAGACATTACACGAACATGGAGATGCAGATCACATTTAATCACAAACCAAATATTGAAATACCGGTATAGCCAAATTAAAAGTAAAACCCAAACCCGGTCAGTGCAAAATACGGTGTATAGTCAAAATACTGTATGCCGCCCAGACAGCCAGCCAGCCAGCCAGCCAGCCTTAGCCTGCCAGCCTGCCCAGCCTGCCAGCCAGCCAGCAGCCAGCCACCAGCCAGCCAACCAGCCAGCCAGCCAGCCAGATAGATAGAGAGAGGGAGAAGCTTATCTTACAAGCGTTTGTTCAGATTGATGGTTGTCAAGTTGAACCTGTAGGATGGAAGCTGCTCAATGTCTCGCCTTAGTGATTCCTCGTGGTTTCGCCTCTCCCTAGCCTCTCAGCTCAGGTTCAGTAATGCCTGAGGGACAAGAGGTGAGAAGTTACCAATATATGTTAAGACCAGTTGTTTTTGGTTTATTTACATTTTTATTGACGGAATAAATTTCCAGCATTATCCACTAGGTTTTGCTGCAGTTAGAAAAATCCAAGGAAATTGTATTTAATTGACTACAAGCTGATCTCCAAATCCAATCAATCAATCAATCAATGCCTGATTGATTTTTTAACTACAACTTCGAGTCTGCCAGAGAGGATCAAGCAACAAAGTGAAGTGTAGAATAGCCTGATCTACAAAAATAGTATTCCCTGCCAGTTAATAGTATTCCGTGCCAATTAATAGTATTCCGTGCCAATTGTGGTATTCCGTGCCAATTAATAGTATTCCGTGCCAATTAATAGTATTCCGTGCCAATTAATAGTATTCCGTGCCAATTAATAGTATTTTCCCCATTAAGATTCATAGAGCTCCGCCTCCCCTGGCCTAGGGGATCCCCCCCCCCCCACCAAACACTCGCGCACAACCACACATTGATTGGATTGTGTTCTAGCTAAAGTCAATTTCCTAGTATTTTCTACCTACAGCAAACCTAGTGTTGGATAATGCTGGAAATACAGTAAAACACCAAAACAACTAGCCCCATTATATAATACATGTGCAGTACAAACACAAAACACACAGACACAGAAAGAAACACACAGAGAAACACACAGAGAAACACACAGAGAAACACACAAGAGAAACGCACAGTGTGTTTGGTAGAGTGTCATTGATGACCTGGTCCTCTCGCCTCATAGTTCTCCATCTCCACATCATTCCGTCAGGTCCAGACTGATGGCTAAGTCCCCACCGCTGTAGGAGGCACAGGACATCGGCCTTGCCACAGAGACACAGCGGTCACACATCACCCAGACTAAAATAAGGATGTGGAAAAAGGCAATGTATTGAGGGTATGTTCAGTTACGTTAGCACCTCACCTTGTACGATTTTAGGTCCTGAAGCGACTTTGGGTCACATTGAAAAGCACTTTGTAAAGTACCTGTATCATTTAGTTCTTTATTTCATTTCTTTCTCACGGGAAATCCGGCTGAGGAAGCCTGGGTAGTAGGTGGAGGCGGAGGTGGGGGCTGCTGTAACTTGGGTACCTGTGGCCATATGGCACGCGCGCGGCAGCATGTGGGGGTATGGCTGAACAGGAGACAGAGAGAGACGTAGCTGTTAACATGGTGGGGGTGAAATATCCTGTGGAAGTGACTGATTATTTAAATGGGAATTACGCTAGTTCTGTAGCTTTAGCTAGTTCTACAATCTGAACCCTTCCCAGTGGTAAGGCTTTAGCTAGCATCACTTCACACAGCAAGCATAGCATAGAGCTAGCTAACCCTTCCCAGTGGTAAGGCTTTAGCTAGCATCACTTCACACAGCAAGCATAGCATAGAGCTAGCTAAAGCCTTACCACTGGGAAGGGTTAGCTAGCTCTATGCTATGCTTGCTGTGTGAAGTGATGCTAGCTAAAGTTTTACCCAAAAAAAACAGTGAACATTCAATTGCAAAAACATTGAAAATATTCCATTGGCTCTGTCAGGTCCATATTGGGTAGACATCAATAGGAAAATAGGAAATTACTATGAAATAATACAATATTTCAGTTGTGTACATTACCTCGTTTTTATTTGACGAATGTATTATTTTTCATTCCTTAAAGTCGTCATCTCATCTCTGATCAGGCAGTAGCAGTCAGCCAGCCAGACCATCTAATGTCATCTCTGTGCTCCCCGTACTGTCCCGTCTTTAGTCATCCTATTTAGCTACCCTCCCTAAGTATGCTGCAGAAATGCCTGACTAAATCATTTGACTAGTTCTTTAAAGTAGATAAGGCATATACTTTCAGGAACTGTCTCTGTCCCTCTCACCATCGTGTTGTGCACATTTCCTCTCTCATGCGGTCCTTGCGGTCTGTGTGTATCTAACCTAACGTAGCAGGCGTAAAAGTGTATCCGGACTGAGATCTGTATACCAACGAGGAGATGCTCATGTCTATGCCCTAATAATGGGAGCGGGAAGGCTGGTGTCCAAAATAATTTATTTGTTTAAATGAAAACTACAACTCCCATAGTTCGACTTGATTTCTCTCGTGAATGATTTGATTTTCTCTCTAGAGAAACGGCGCGTTGGGCTCACAATAAAAACTAAAAAAACTAAATGGAATTCAAGTAATTGGACCGACGTCCGTCAATTAGTTGTTTAATAACCCCCCAAAAAAAAAAAAAAACTAAAAGCAGGTTAATCGCTCAGCACTAATATCTACCTCTATCTTCCTTCATACTGGATGGAGACATAAAAATGGTGTCCACAAGTTCATCTGACTCTGGTGAAGTAGACAAAAGGCCTAATGGCCAAAATCCTGAACTATCCTTTTAATAAGGTAAAAATACACTATCGTAATTAACTGCAGTCACGACCGCTATGTACTTCCTTAAAAAGGTCTCAATAAAAATGTCCAAGCGGCTGAAAAAAAATCCTATTCGGCACCTCCAATGTACTGCACAAAAATATAAAACACAACATGCAATAATTTCAAAGATTTTACTGAGTTACAGTTCATTTAAGGATATCAGTCAATTTAAATAAATTCATTAGGCCCTAATCTATGGATTTCACATGACTGGCCAGGGGCGCAGCTATGGGCGGGCCTTAGAGGGCATAGGCCCACCCACTTGGGAGCCAGGCCCAGCCAATCAGAATGAGTTTTCCCCTACAAAAGGGCTTTATTACAGACAGAAATACTCATGAGCACCCCTCCTGGTCATGCTGTTTAATCAGCTTCTTGATATGCCAACACCTGTCAGGTGGATGGATTATCTTGGCAAAGGAGAAACGCTCACTAACAGGGATGTAAACAAATTTGTGCACAACATTTGAGATAAGCTTTTTGTGCATATGGAACATTTCTGGGATCTTTTATTTCAGCTCATGAAAGATGGGACCAGCACTTATATTTTTGTTCAGTATAAATCCCTCACGTCCCAAGGATCCCGGATAGCACTAACCTTACTGCCATGCACAGGTTGTGAGTCTACAACAGCTCAACACATTGGAGATGCTGAATGAAGAGGCCTTTTTTCGGTTGCATGTAACTTTTATTTATGCATTTAACTTTTTTGTAATTACATACCGGCCGTAACAGGAGTAATGACGATAGTTGCTGGTGAATGGGAGTTTCAATCAGATACGGGTTCAGCTAGCTAGCTCTATGATGTGAAGTCTTACCACTGAGAAGGGAAGATGTGAGGTAAAGTCTTACCACTGAGAAGGGCATCTCCTGGTGCAGAGGCTCCTGAGGGAGGTACTGGAGGGGGACAGAGGGAGACATCGCTGGTGGGTGGTGGTGGTTCGAGGGAGGGTAAGAGAACGTTCCTAATGGGTGCTGGTCCCCCCTGAGATCCACCTCATTCTCTACCCTCTGGAGAGGCTGGCCGACCGACGGGAGAGGGAGGGAGAGAGAGAGAGAGAGAACTAAACAGTCAGTGGATCAACTACTATACAGAATGTCCATTCAGAAAGTACCACTGAAAGCAATACAAGTATTTGGTTCATACATTCTAACTTAAATCCTAGGCGACTCATCACTTTTTTTATTATTTTTTTATTCATGTGGATCAACTACTGTGCATGTGTCTTAGATGACGAGGCGTACTTCTAAATGTTATTCGTAACGGACAGGGTTCCGTCCCAAATGACACCCTGTTCCCCACATAAGGCAAACTACGGCCCGCGCGAGGTTGAAGTACAATTAATAAAGACTGGGGGTTGAAAAACACTCTTGATAGAAAGTAGAAATTGTAATGGACCTACACTGCCTTCAGAAAGTGTTCACACCCCTTGACTTTTCCCCAGATGTTGCCTGAATTTAAAATAGATTAAACAAATGGTTTAAACAAATCTTGATGTTGCCTTTCAGCCAAAACATTTGCCCCCCCCCCGCCTTCCATAGTGCAATACGTGACTTTATGTTGGTAGTAGTGAAGGAGTAGCTAGCTAGATACCTACTACAGAGTCCATGGTCTGCAGTGGCCGAGCTCCTACTATGGAAAAGCCAGAGACGGCGAGACACCTTGATGAGACCGCGCTGCCTGCCTGCCTGCCTCCAGACTTTCTCTCCCTGCTTGACCACCTCCCTCAGGATGTCCACTCCAAGCCATGAACTTTCTAATGACTGTCCATCATGATGTTGCTTTTTCTAAATTGCATGTATTTTTTTTGTTACTTTAAAGCGCTTTGAGGTTTTTTTTTTTAATGTAATGAATAGCGCTATAAAAAAAAAAGTGTCATAAATGATTATTACTTTTGAGCAGAACCCTATGGGCCCTGGTCAAGGTAGTTGATAGATTAATTTGTATTTTAAGCTTAATGACTAAAGGATTTCACCCCAAATACAGTATAAATGTGTAAACGGTGTTAAGAGTTATAATGTAGTGGCAACCCACTAACAGAGGGGGGGCGGGACTAAACATTCCAGGGTGAAGGAGAAAGGGGGAAACTGTTTAAGAAAGCCTCCTAAAGGTGGGCGGAGCAAAGTGCCTTTGTGTGTCAAGGGGTATAAAACAGGAGGGTATGGGTTTTGGCACCAGAGCTCCATGAATAAAAAGACAGATCATTCTTGCTGGTTGTGGACCTTGAATCATTTATGATTAAAACCAGAGCCTTACAACCTCTGGTAATGATTCAAGCTTAGGTTGAATTAGAGATAGAAATTCTCATGACAGTAGTGCACTATGTAGGGTTCCATTTGGGACTCAACAGGGTACTCACCATGCGTGTGTGCTGCCTCTGGAGATGGAGGAACTGGCTGAGAGGAGTAAGGTGAGGAGGCTGGTGGGGGGGCCCCGGGGGGTTGGGGTGCAGTATAAAATGCTCCCTGGAGATCAGCGGTGGGAAGGCTTGGTAAGACACCGGCAAATGCTGCATTGTACAGGCTTGGATGAGCTAGAAGAGAGCGAGAGAGCGAGAGAGCGAGAGAGCGAGAGCGAGAGCGAGAGCGAGAGCGAGAGCGAGAGCGAGAGCGAGAGCAGAGAGAGAGAGACACAGACAGACACACTATTAATAACAAATGACAATAATAAACTGTGGTTAACCATACAGAACAAGACTGGCAGGACCGTCCTCAAGAAACCAATTCAACATACGTCAAAGCAGTAAGAAATAATATTCTATGGATTATAAGCGATCTATGGGTATTAATAGCCAAATACGGCCAATCCTTACTCTACACAAACACATGAGCAGGAGTGAATATGTCCAAAGCACAGATGCAATGACGTCAAAAGTATTAGCAAAGATCGTGCTGCTAAACAGCTTAAGAAAGAAGCAGTGTTGGTGGTGGTATGGTGTGTTGGTGGTGGTATGGTGTGTTGGTGGTGGTGTGTTGGTGGTGGTATGGTGTGTTGGTGGTGGTATGGTGTGTTGGTGGTATGGTGTGTTGGTGGTGGTATGGTGTGTTGGTGGTGGTATGGTGTGTTGGTGGTGGTATGGTGTGTTGGTGGTGGTATGGTGTGTTGGTGGTGGTATGGTGTGTTGGTGGTGGTATGGTGGTGGTGGTATGGTGTGTTGGTGGTGGTATGGTGTGTTGGTGGTGGTATGGTGTGTTGGTGGTGGTATGGTGTGTTGGTGGTGGTATGGTGTGTTGGTGGTGGTATGGTGTGTTGGTGGTGGTGTGTTGGTGGTGGTATGGTGTGTTGGTGTGGTGGTATGGTGTGTTGGTGGTATGGTGTGTTGGTGGTGGTATGGTGTGTTGGTGGTGGTATGGTGTGTTGGTGGTGGTATGGTGTGGTGGTATGGTGTGTTGGTGGTGGTATGGTGTGTTGGTGGTGGTATGGTGTGTTGGTGGTGGTATGGTGTGGTGGTATGGTGTGTTGGTAGTGGTATGGTGTGTTGGTGGTGGTATGGTGTGTTGGTAGTGGTATGGTGTGTTGGTGGTGGTATGGTGTGTTGGTGGTGGTATGGTGTGTTGGTTGGTGTGTTGGTGTGGTATGGTGTGTTGGTGGTGGTATGGTGTGTTGGTAGTGGTATGGTGTGTTGGTGGTGGTATGGTGTGTTGGTGGTGGTATGGTGTGTTGGTGGTGTATGGTGTGTTGGTGGTGGTATGGTGTGTTGGTGGTGGTATGGTGTGTTGGTGGTGGTATGGTGTGTTGGTAGTGGTATGGTGTGTTGGTGGTGGTATGGTGTGTTGGTGGTGGTATGGTGTGTTGGTGGTGGTATGGTGTGTTGGTGGTGGTATGGTGTGTTGGTGGTGGTATGGTGTGTTGGTGGTGGTGTGTTGGTGGTGGTATGGTGTGTTGGTGGTGGTATGGTGTGTTGGTGGTGGTATGGTGTGTTGGTGGTGGTATGGTGTGGTGGTATGGTGTGTTGTGGTGGTATGGTCTGTTGGTGGTGGTATGGTGTGTTGGTGGTGGTATGGTGTGTTGGTGGTGGTATGGTGTGTTGGTGGTGGTATGGTGTGTTGGTATGGTGTGTTGGTAGTGGTATGGTGTGTTGGTGGTGGTATGGTGTGTTGGTGGTGGTATGGTGTGTTGGTGGTGGTATGGTGTGTTGTGGTGGTATGGTGTGTTGGTGGTGGTATGGTGTGTTGGTAGTGGTATGGTGTGTTGGTGGTGGTATGGTGTGTTGGTGTTGGTATGGTGTGTTGGTAGTGGTATGGTGTGTTGGTAGTGGTATGGTGTGTTGGTAGTGGTATGGTGTGTTGGTGGTGGTATGGTGTGTTGGTGGTGGTATGGTGTGTTGGTGGTGGTATGGTGTGTTGGTGGTGGTATGGTGTGTTGGCTGGTGGTATGGTGTGTTGGTGGTGGTATGGTGTGTTGGTAGTGGTATGGTGTGTTGGTGGTGGTATGGTGTGTTGGTGGTGGTATGGTGTGTTGGTGGTGGTATGGTGTGTTGGTGGTGGTATGGTGTGTTGGTAGTGGTATGGTGTGTTGGTGGTGGTATGGTGTGTTGGTAGTGGTATGGTGTGTTGGTAGTGGTATGGTGTGTTGGTGGTGGTATGGTGTGTTGGTGGTGGATGGTGTGTTGGTGGTGGTATGGTGTGTTGGTGGTGGTATGGTGTGTTGGTGGTGGTATGGTGTGTTGGTGGTGGTATGGTGTGTTGGTGGTGGTATGGTGTGTTGGTGGTGGTATGGTGTGTTGGTAGTGGTATGGTGTGTTGGTGGTGGTATGGTGTGTTGGTGGTGGTATGGTGTGTTGGTAGTGGTATGGTGTGTTGGTATGGTGTGTTGGTGGTGGTATGGTGTGTTGGTGGTGGTATGGTGTGTTGGTGGTGGTATGGTGTGTTGGTGGTGGTATGGTGTGTTGGTGGTGGTATGGTGTGTTGGTAGTGGTATGGTCTGTTGGTATGGTGTGTTGGTGGTGGTATGGTGTGTTGGTGGTGGTATGGTGTGTTGGTGGTGGTATGGTCTGTTGGTAGTGGTATGGTGTGTTGGTGGTGGTATGGTGTGTTGGTAGTGGTATGGTGTGTTGGTGGTGGTATGGTGTGTTGGTGGTGGTATGGTGTGTTGGTGGTGGTATGGTGTGTTGGTAGTGGTATGGTGTGTTGGTGGTGGTATGGTGTGTTGGTGGTGGTATGGTGTGTTGGTGGTGGTATGGTGTGTTGGTGGTGGTATGGTGTGTTGGTGGTGGTATGGTGTGTTGGTGGTGGTATGGTGTGTTGGTGGTGGTATGGTGTGTTGGTGGTGGTATGGTGTGTTGGTAGTGGTATGGTGTGTTGGTAGTGGTATGGTGTGTTGGTGGTGGTATGGTGTGTTGGTAGTGGGTTGTTGGTGGTATGGTGTGTTGGTGGTGGTATGGTGTGTTGGTGGTGGTATGGTGTGTTGGTGGTGGTATGGTGTGTTGGTGGTGGTATGGTGTGTTGGTAGTGGTATGGTGTGTTGGTGGTGGTATGGTGTGTTGGTGGTGGTATGGTGTGTTGGTGGTGGTATGGTGTGTTGGTGGTGGTATGGTGTGTGGTGGTGGTATGGTGTGTTGGTGGTGGTATGGTGTGTTGGTGGTGGTATGGTGTGTTGGTGGTGGTATGGTGTGTTGGTGGTGGTATGGTGTGTTGGTGGTGGTATGGTGTGTTGGTGGTGGTATGGTGTGTTGGTAGTGGTATGGTGTGTTGGTGGTGGTATGGTGTGTTGGTGGTGGTATGGTGTGTTGGTTGGTGTGTTGGTATGTGTGTGTTGGTGGTGGTATGGTGTGTTGGTAGTGGTATGGTGTGTTGGTAGTGGTATGGTGTGTTGGTGGTGGTATGGTGTGTTGGTAGTGGTATGGTGTGTTGGTAGTGGTATGGTGTGTTGGTGGTGGTATGGTGTGTTGGTGGTGGTATGGTGTGTTGGTAGTGGTATGGTGTGTTGGTGGTGGTATGGTGTGTTGGTGGTGGTATGGTGTGTTGGTGGTGGTATGGTGTGTTGGTGGTGGTATGGTGTGTTGGTGGTGGTATGGTGTGTTGGTAGTGGTATGGTGTGTTGGTGGTGGTATGGTGTGTTGGTGGTGGTATGGTGTGTTGGTGGTGGTATGGTGTGTTGGTAGTGGTATGGTGTGTTTTGGTATGGTGTGTGGTGTGGATGGTGTGTTGGTAGTGGTATGGTGTGTTGGTAGTGGTATGGTGTGTTGGTGGTGGTATGGTGTGTTGGTGGTGGTATGGTGTGTTGTGGTGGTATGGTGTGTTGGTAGTGGTATGGTGTGTTGGTGGTGGTATGGTGTGTTGGTGGTGGTATGGTGTGTTGGTTGGTGTGTGTGGTGGTATGGTGTGTTGGTGGTGGTATGGTGTGTTGGTGGTGGTATGGTGTGTTGGTGGTGGTATGGTGTGTTGGTGGTGGTATGGTGTGTTGGTGGTGGTATGGTGTGTTGGTGGTGGTATGGTGTGTTGGTGGTGGTATGGTGTGGTGGTGGTATGGTGTGTTGGTATGGTGTGTTGGTAGTGGTATGGTGTGTTGGTAGTGGTATGGTGTGTTGGTGGTGGTATGGTGTGTTGGTGGTGGTATGGTGTGTTGGTAGTGGTATGGTGTGTTGGTGGTGGTATGGTGTGTTGGTAGTGGTATGGTGTGTTGGTAGTGGTATGGTGTGTTGGTGGTGGTATGGTGTGTTGGTGGTGGTATGGTGTGTTGGTAGTGGTATGGTGTGTTGTGGTAGTATGGTGTGTTGGTGGTGGTATGGTGTGTTGGTGGTGGTATGGTGTGTTGGTGGTGGTATGGTGTGTTGGTGGTGGTATGGTGTGTTGGTAGTGGTATGGTGTGTTGGTGGTGGTATGGTGTGTTGGTGGTGGTATGGTGTGTTGGTAGTGGTTGGTGGGTTGGTGTGTTGGTAGTGGTATGGTGTGTTGGTGGTGGTATGGTGTGTTGGTAGTGGTATGGTGTGTTGGTATGGTGTGTTGGTAGTGGTATGGTGTGTTGGTGGTGGTATGGTGTGTTGGTAGTGGTATGGTGTGTTGTGGTGGTATGGTGTGTTGGTGGTGGTATGGTGTGTTGGTGGTGGTATGGTGTGTTGGTGGTGGTATGGTGTGTTGGTATGGTGTGTTGGTGGTGGTGATGGTGTGGGTGTTGGTGGTGGTATGGTGTGTTGGTGGTGGTATGGTGTGTTGGTGGTGGTATGGTGTGTTGGTGGTGGTATGGTGTGTTGGTAGTGGTATGGTGTGTTGGTGGTGGTATGGTGTGTTGGTGGTGGTATGGTGTGTTGGTGGTGGTATGGTGTGTTGGTGGTGGTATGGTGTGTTGGTGGTGGTATGGTGTGTTGGTATGGTGGGGGTGGTATGGTGTGTTGTGGTGGTATGGTGTGTTGGTAGTGGTATGGTGTGTTGGTAGTGGTATGGTGTGTTGGTAGTGGTATGGTGTGTTGGTGTGGTGGTATGGTGTGTTGGTGGTGGTATGGTGTGTTGGTGGTGGTATGGTGTGTTGGTAGTGGTATGGTGTGTTGGTAGTGGTATGGTGTGTTGGTAGTGGTATGGTGTGTTGGTAGTGGTATGGTGTGTTGGTAGTGGTATGGTGTGTTGGTAGTGGTATGGTGTGTTGGTGGTGGTATGGTGTGTTGGTGGTGGTATGGGTGTGTTGGTGGTGGTATGGTGTGTTGGTGGTGGTATGGTGTGTTGGTGGTGGTATGTGTGGTGGTATGGTGTGTTGGTGGTGGTATGGTGTGTTGGTGGTGGTATGGTGTGTTGGTGGTGGTATGGTGTGTTGGTGGTGGTATGGTGTGTTGGTGGTGGTATGGTGTGTTGGTGGTGGTATGGTGTGTTGGTGGTGGTATGGTGTGTTGGTGGTGGTATGGTGTGTTGGTGGTGGTATGGTGTGTTGGTGGTGGTATGGTGTGTTGGTGGTGGTATGGTGTGTTGGTGGTGGTATGGTGTGTTGGTGGTGGTATGGTGTGTTGGTGGTGGTATGGTGTGTTGGTGGTGGATGGTGTGTTGGTAGTGGTATGGCGTGTTGGTGGTGGTATGGTGTGTTGGTGGTGGTATGGGTGTGTTGGTAGTGGTATGGCGTGTTGGTGGTGGTATGGTGTGTTGGTGGTGGTATGGTGTGTTGGTGGTGGTATGGTGTGTTGGTGGTGGTATGGTGTGTTGGTGGTGGTATGGTGTGTTGGTGGTGGTATGGTGTGTTGGTAGTGGTATGGTGTGTTGGTGGTGGTATGGTGTGTTGGTGGTGGTATGGTGTGTTGGTGGTGGTATGGTGTGTTGGTGGTGGTATGGCGTGTTGGTGGTGGTATGGTGTGTTGGTGGTGGTATGGTGTGTTGGTGGTGGTATGGTGTGTTGGTGGTGGTATGGTGTGTTGGTGGTGGTATGGTGTGTTGGTGGTGGTATGGTGTGTTGGTAGTGGTATGGTGTGTTGGTGGTGGTATGGTGTGTTGGTGGTGGTATGGTGTGTTGGTGGTGGTATGGTGTGTTGGTGGTGGTATGGTGTGTTGGTGGTGGTATGGTGTGTTGGTGGTGGTATGGTGTGTTGGTGGTGGTATGGTGTGTTGGTAGTGGTATGGCGTGTTGGTGGTGGTATGGTGTGTTGGTAGTGGTATGGCGTGTTGGTGGTGGTATGGTGTGTTGGTGGTGGTATGGTGTGTTGGTGGTGGTATGGTGTGTTGGTGGTGGTATGGTGTGTTGGTGGTGGTATGGTGTGTTGGTGGTGGTATGGTGTGTTGGTGGTGGTATGGTGTGTTGGTGGTGGTATGGTGTGTTGGTGGTGGTATGGTGTGTTGGTGGTGGTATGGTGTGTTGGTGGTGGTATGGTGTGTTGGTGGTGGTATGGTGTGTTGGTAGTGGTATGGTGTGGTGGTATGGTGTGTTGGTGGTGGTATGGTGTGTTGGTATGGTGTGTTGGTGGTGGTATGGTGTGTTGGTAGTGGTATGGTGTGGTGGTATGGTGTGTTGGTGGTGGTATGGTGTGTTGGTATGGTGTGTTGGTGGTGGTATGGTGTGTTGGTAGCAGGGGTTGGAACCGAAATTATTTTCCAATCGTTTCGTTCTGAAAATAACCGTTTTTTTTTTTTTTTGTTCGGTTCCACTGTTCCAACCAGCAAAATAAAGTTCTGAACCGGTTCGAACCCAAATAAAAGTACTGGTTTAGATCGTTTCTTTCTGTTCTTTTTGAAACCTCTGAAATATAAAATGTATCTCGACATTAAATAACTTCACCAATCAGTGAAGATAGAGCAGCTTGCTGTGGAGCGGGTCAGCTGTATAGGAAAGTCGTTAAGAGCTAATTGTATTTTGCCGTAAAAGCATGGTTTAACCATAATGAAAAGACACATACACACTGTGCTGCCAGTCCCAGTCTAGGGTGAGATATGCAACTGGAGGAGAGAGCGACAGAGGAGGAAGCTTGCCTTGAAGCGCTGGGCATCTTGTTATCACATGCATCATCTGAATTAGGTCCACAGAATTATACCTACGGTGGACCACCGGCTTCCATGAAGGACCTTTGAACTTCCGAGTTGGTTTAACGTTGGACCAGAGCAAACGTTCGCTAGCTAGCTAACAAGCTTGTGTGTGCAGAGCAGCACTACAATTTAAAACACGTCTTACCTTCTTGTAGTTAATAAGTGCGATGTGAAACGTGATAACTATACTATCCTTAACTAGCATTGAAAAAGTAAATCCATTCTTCTCTAATTATACATCTCTCCCCAATTTCTGAATTACACTTGTAACGTCGTCAGTAGGCTACAGTAACCTAGGCTACAGTAACCTAGGCTACAGTAACCTAGGCTTAAGAGGGGAGGGGCAGGTGACCTACACACACCCACTGGCAAAGATGTCCAGCTGGCAGGCAGACGCTGGAATAAGTGACAGAGTGAGGGCTTTGCATTGGCCATTTGTTGTGATTTTTGTGGAACCCCCCCCCCAAAACAATATGCCTGGAACGTAAAATAACGTTATTAACCGGTTCCCATGCTTTTAAAATAACGGTTCTGTTCCGGAACAGTGTAGATCACTTTCGTTTTGGGTTCTGTTCCTCAAATAATGTTGTTATTTTCCGGTTTTTGGTTCTGTTCCCCCTGAACCGGTTCCAACCCTTGGTTGGTAGTGGTATGGTGTGCTGCAGAAGTGTATTGACAGTGGTATGGTGTGTTGGTAGCAGTGTATTGACAGTGGTATGATGTGTTGGTAGCAGTGTATTGACAGTGGTATGATGTGTTGGTAGCAGTGTATTAACAGTGGTATGGTGTGTTGGTAGCAGTGTATTGACAGTGGTATGATGTGTTGGTAACAGTGTATTAACAGTGGTATGATGTGTTGGTAACAGTGTATTGACAGTGGTATGATGTGTTGGTAGCAGTGTATTAACAGTGGTATGGTGTGTTGGTAGCAGTGTATTGACAGTGGTATGATGTGTTGGTAGCAGTGTATTGACAGTGGTATGATGTGTTGGTAGCAGTGTATTAACAGTGGTATGGTGTGTTGGTAGCAGTGTATTGACAGTGGTATGATGTGTTGGTAGCAGTGTATTAACAGTGGTATGGTGTGTTGGTACCAGTGTATTGACAGTGGTATGGTGTGTTGGTAGCAGTGTATTAACAGTGGTATGGTGTGTTGGTAGCAGTGTATTGACAGTGGTATGGTGTGTTGGTAGCAGTGTATTGACAGTGGTATGATGTGTTGGTAGCAGTGTATTAACAGTGGTATGGTGTGTTGGTAGCAGTGTACTAACAGTGGTATGATGTGTTGGTAACAGTGTATTAACAGTGGTATGGTGTGTTGGTAGCAGTGTATTAACAGTGGTATGATGTGTTGGTAGCAGTGTATTGACAGTGGTATGGTGTGTTGGTAGCAGTGTATTAACAGTGGTATGATGTGTTGGTGGCAGTGTATTAACAGTGGTATGATGTGTTGGTACCAGTGTATTGACAGTGGTATGGTGTGTTGGTAGCAGTGTATTAACAGTGGTATGGTGTGTTGGTAGCAGTGTACTAACAGTGGTATGATGTGTTGGTACCAGTGTATTGACAGTGGTATGGTGTGTTGGTAGCAGTGTATTAACAGTGGTATGATGTGTTGGTGGCAGTGTATTAACAGTGGTATGATGTGTTGGTACCAGTGTATTGACAGTGGTATGGTGTGTTGGTAGCAGTGTATTGACAGTGGTATGATGTGTTGGTAACAGTGTATTAACAGTGGTATGGTGTGTTGGTAGCAGTGTATTAACAGTGGTATGATGTGTTGGTAGCAGTGTATTGACAGTGGTATGATGTGTTGGTAGCAGTGTACTAACAGTGGTATGATGTGTTGGTAGCAGTGTATTAACAGTGGTATGGTGTGTTGGTAGCAGTGTATTGACAGTGGTATGATGTGTTGGTGGCAGTGTATTAACAGTGGTATGATGTGTTGGTAGCAGTGTATTAACAGTGGTATGGTGTGTTGGTACCAGTGTATTGACAGTGGTATGATGTGTTGGTGGCAGTGTATTAACAGTGGTATGGTGTGTTGGTAGCAGTGTATTGACAGTGGTATGGTGTGTTGGTAGCATTGTATTAACAGTGGTATGATGTGTTGGTAGCAGTGTATTAACAGTGGTATGGTGTGTTGGTAGCAGTGTATTAACAGTGGTATGATGTGTTGGTAGCAGTGTATTGACAGTGGTATGATGTGTTGGTAGCAGTGTATTGACAGTGGTATGATGTGTTGGTAACATGGACGTCACTGACATTCCAGCTCTTCCTTTTCAAACTCACAGGAGGAGGAAGGCAGCAGAGCAGAGAGAGCTGTCCGCTGAACATTACCGAACATGCTGGGAGCTGCTGACTGTTGCACCCTGGGAGAGGTTGCCCGGTGTGGATGGGGAAACCGTGTGTCGTCACCGTGGTAACAGTGTAAGAGATTGGAACGGATCCCTGATGCATCTTGGTACAAGAGAGAAAACAGTGATTTAGTCAATTTCCAAACAACTTCAAAAGACAAAATGCAACATATAGTCAATGTCTCATTTTGAAGACTGTTCTATGTATCATATACACAAAGGTTCTATTTTTCTTTCTCCAAAGCTCACGTTATCATAGAGCTCACGGTACATTAGAGCTCACAGTATCATAGAGCTCACAGTACATTAGAGCTCACGGTACATTAGAGCTCACAGTACCATAGAACTCACGGTACATTAGAGCTCACAGTATCATAGAGCTCACAGTACATTAGAGCTCACATTATCATAGAGCTCACGGTCGATTAGAGCTCACGGTACATTAGAGCTCACTATACAATAGAGCTCACAGCACATTAGAGCTCACGGTACATTAGAGCTCACAGTACCATAGAGCTCACAGTATCATAGAGCTCACAGTACCATAGAGCTCACAGTACCATAGAGCTCACGGTACATTAGAGCTCACAGTATCATAGAGCTCACGGTAGATTAGAGCTCACCGTACATTAGAGCTCACGGTAGATTAGAGCTCACTGTACATTAGAGCTCATGGTACATTAGAGCTCACAGTATCATAGAGCTCACGGTACATTAGAGCTCACAGTACATTAGAGCTCACGGTACATTAGAGCTCACAGTATCATAGAGCTCACGGTACATTAGAGCTCACCGTACATTAGAGCTCACGGTACATTAGAGCTCACGGTCCCATAGAGCCTAACAGACTGCATAAATAACCCACAACTGGCCCAGATCTTAAAACAGTGTGAATTTCAATTTGCTAGACTACAACATCCACTGTGAAAGTAATGGAAGGACCAGGTCCCAAAGGGAATAGGGTACCCATTATTTTGTGTGTCCCCACTACTACAGCGGTGTACCTGGTCGTGTAGATCCACCATGATGGGGGTCTGTTGATGCTGAGGTGGGGGGTGTGCGGCAGGGTGCAGCATGCGTGGCGGTGCACTGGAGTGGCTGTACTGTCTGGCCTCATCTAAAGGAACCTGCTGACGTTGCTGGGAGAAGAGAGGGCGGTGGAAGTTCTCATCCTGGAGCAGGGCGTTCTGCAGTGCTACCGGTCGGTCTCGGCTCCCCCACTGTCGTCTCACTGGCGGGCTGCGGGAACATCACGTAAGCACGCCATGAAACATCAGGCATACCATGAAACATCAGGCACGCCATGAAACATCAGGCATACCATGAAACATCAGGCATACCATGCATTAAAAAAAAGTGTATGAAATGATCTGTTTAGGGTATACTCAGATTACATTAAACATGTTTATGAACATCACAGGTTAGAGAAGGTCAGTGGGAAAAAAGCCCCCCCAAACGACAGCTAGAATCCAAAAGACATGGTGGTCGCCTTTTTGTATTTTTTGGGCTGGAACATCAAGCACACCATGAAACATCAAGGATACCACGCATGGACAATTAACATGAGCTGCTTAGGATATACTTAGACAAGTGTCATAATTATTTACACAACCATTTTTCTTCAGTTCATGTAAACTGGGACAATAGTGTATCAAATACATTGAAAGAAGTGCTGTCTGGCCAGTTAGTCCTTGAATACTAAACCCTATGTAGCAGACCAGACCATACTATTCAGGATGGATGGCCCATCATCCCACGATGACAGTTGATTCAAAACAAAAGGGCTCTGCTTCCCAAATGGCATCCTCTTTCCTTTATAGTGCATTACTTTTGACCAGGGCCTATAGTAGTGTGCTGAATAGGGTGCCATTTGGAACACATCCGTGTACTAAGGCAGTAGTATTCACCTTCTCCTGAGGTGCACTTGGGTGTCACAGGGCTCTCCTGGGAACCTCCTCTGGTTCAAGGGGGCTGTTGGTGGCCGCCTAGTCACTGCTATTTCCCATGGTCGCATTGGTGACGTCGTGGGGACCGACGAGTCACACTCTGGAAGAGGAGGCCTTCACTTGTGCCTTCTAACCTCTGCCTTTACCCTGAAAATAAAAACACCATTAGCTACCTAACCACGCTCACAAACTAGCCTGGATATTCAAAACTGAGGTTGATTTGAAATGTATGAATATAAAGTATTCAGACGCCTTGACTTTTTCCACTTTGTTACGTTACAGCCTTATTCTAAAATTGATTGATTTTTTTTTTTTCTCAATCTACACACAATACCCCATGATGACAAAGCAAAAACTGTTTAAAACTCAAATATCACATTTACATAAGTATTCAGACCCTTTACTCAGCACTTTGTTGAAGCACATTTGGCAGCAATTACAGCCTTGAGTCTTCTTGTGTATGACGCTACAAGCTTGGCACACCTGTATTTGGGGAGTTTCTCCCATTCTTCTTTGGAGATCCTCTTAAGCTCTGTCAGGTTGGATGGGGAGCGTTGCTGCACAGCTATTTTCAGGTCTCTCCATAAAAGGCCTAATTGGTGGAGTGCTGCAGAGATGGTTGTCCTTCTGGAAGGTTCTCCCATCTCCACAGAGGAACTCTGGAGCTCTGTCAAAGTGCCCATCGGGTTCTTGGTTACCTTCTCCCCAGATTGCTCAGTTTGGCCGGGCGGCCAGCTCTAGGAAGAGTCTTGGTGGTTCCAAACTTCTTCCATTTAAGAATGATGGAGACCACTGTGTTCTTGGGGACCTTCAATGCTGCAGACATTTTTTGGTACCCTTCCCCAGATCTGTGCCTCGACACAATCCTGTCTCGGAGCTCTACGGACAATTCCTTCAACCTCATGGCTTGGTTTTTGCTCTGACATGCACTGTCAACTGTGGGACCTTATTTAGACAGGTGTGTGCCTTTCCAAATCATGTCCAATCAATTGAATTTACCACAGGTGGACTCCAATCAAGTTGTAGAAACATCTCAAGGATGATCAATGGAAACTGGATACACCCGAGCTCAATTTCGAGTCTCATAGCAAAGGGTCTGAATACTTATGTAAATAAGGCATCAGTTTTTTATTTTTAATACATTTGCTAAAAATGTCTAAAAACCTGTTTTCGCTGTGTCATTATGGGGTATTGTTTGTAGATTGATGAGGACTTTTAATTTATTTAATCTATTTTAGAATAAAGCTGTAGCGTAACAAAATGTGGAAAAGGGGAAGGGGTCTGAATACTTTCCGAATACACTGTATATACACAAAAGTATGTGGACACCCCTTCAAAACAGTGGTTTTCGGCAATTTCAGCCACACCCGACAGGTGTATAAAATCAGTGTCAGCACAAGAACTGTTCGTCGGGAGCTTCATTAAATGGGTTTCCATGGCTGAGCAGCCGCACACAAGCCTAAGATCACCATGCGCAATGCCAAGCATTGTAACGCTTGCCACCATTGGACTCTGGAGCAATGGAAACGTGTTCTCTGCCTGGCAGTCTGACGGACGAATCTGGGTTTGGCCGATGCCAGGAGAACGCTACCTGCCCCAATGCATAGTGCCAACTGTAAAGTTAGGTGGATGAGGAATAATGGTCTGGGGCTGTTTTTCATGGTTCGGGATAGGCCCCTTAGTTCCAGTGAAGGGAAATCTTAACGCTACAGCAGACAACGACATTCTAGACGATTCTGTGCTTCCAACTTTGTGGCAACAGTTTGGGGAAGGCTCCTTCCTGTTTCAGTATGACAATGCCCCTGTGCACAAAGCGAGGTCCATACAGAAATGGTTTGTCGGGATCGGTGTGGAAGAACTTGACTGGCCTGCACAGAGCCCTGACCTCAACCCCATCAAACACCTTTGGGATGAATTGGAATGCTGACTGCGAGCCAGGCCTAATCGCCCAACATGTCCTTGTGGCTGAATAGAAGCAAGTCCCCGCAGCAATGTTCCAACATCTACTGGAAAGCCTTTCAGAAGAGTGGAGGCTGTTATAGCAGCAAAGGGGGGGGACCAACTCCATATTAATGCCGATGATTTTGGAATGAGATGTTCGATGAGCAGGTGTCCACATACTTTTCGTCATGTAGTGTATATATATATATATATATATATATATATATATATATATATATATATATATATATATATATATATATATATATATATAGAATCATTTCTGGGTAACAATTAAGTACCTTACTGTTATATAATATATATATATCTTACTGTAATAAACTCAGCAAAAAAAGGACCCTGTCTTTCGTAAAAATCAGAATAACTTCACAGATCTTTATTGTACAGGGTTTAAACACTGTTTCCCATGCTTGTTCAATGAACCATAAACAATTAATGAACATGCAACTGTGGAATGATCATTAAGACACTAACAGCTTACAGACGGTAGGCAATTAAGGTCCTCTGTAGCTCAGCTGGTAGAGCACGGCGCTTGTAACGCCAAGGTAGTGGGTTCGATCACCGGGACCACCCATACACAAAAAAAAAATGTATGCACGCATGACTGTAAGTCGCTTTGGATAAAAGCGTCTGCTAAATGGCATATTATTATTATTATTATAGGTCACAGTTATGAAAACTTAGGACACTAAAGAGGCCTTTCTACTGACTGAAAAACACAAAAAGAAAGATGCCCAGGGTCCCTGCTCATCTGCGTGAACGTGCCTTAGGCATGCTGCAAGGAGGCATGAGGACTGCAGATGTGGCCAGGGCAATAAATTGAAATGTCCGTACTGTGAGACGCCTAAGACAGCGCTACAGGACGGACAGCTGATCGTCCTCGCAGTGGCAGACCACGTGTAACAACACCTGCACAGGATCAGTACATCCGAACATCACACCTGCGGGACAGGTACAGGATGGCAACAACAACTGCCCGAGTTACACCAGGAACGCACAATCTCCATCAGTGCTCAGACTGTCCGCAATAGGCTGAGAGAGGCTGGACTGAGGGCTTGTAGGCCTGTTGTAAGGCAGGTCCTCACCAGACATCACCGGCAACAACGTCGCCTATGGGCACAAACCCACCGTCGCTGGACCAGACAGGACTGGCGATTTGGAGGTGGAGGGTCCGTCATGGTCTGGGGCGGTGTGTCACAGCATCATCGGACTGAGCTTGTTGTCATTGCAGGCAATCTCAACGCTGTGCGTTACCGGGAAGACATCCTCCTCCCTCATGTGGTACCCTTCCTGCAGGCTCATCCTGACATGACCCTCCAGCATGACAATGCCACCAGCCATACTGCTCGTTCTGTGCGTGATTTCCTGCAAGACAGGAATGTCAGTGTTCTGCCATGGCCAGCGAAGAGCCCGGATCTCAATCCCATTGAGCACGTCTGGGACCTGTTGGATCGGAGGGTGAGGGCTAGGGCCATTCCCCCTAGAAATGTCCGGGAACTTGCAGGTGCCTTGGTGGAAGAGTGGGGTAACATCTCACAGCAAGAACTAGCAAATCTGGTGCAGTCCATGAGGAGGAGATGCACTGCAGTATTTAATGCAGCTGGTGGCCACACCAGATACTGACTGTTACTTTTGATTTTGACCCCCCCTTTGTTCAGAGACACATTATTCAATTTCTGTTAGTCACATGTCTGTGGAACTTGTTCAGTTTATATGTCTCTGTTGTTGAATCTTATGTTCATACAAATATTTACACAAGTTAAGTTTGCTGAAAATAAACGCTGTTGACAGTGAGAGGACGTTTCTTTTTTTTGCCGAGTTTATATCAACTCATTTCTGGGTAACAATTTAGTACCTTACTGTAATAGATTGCTAAAAAACTATTTGCCCATTTTAATGGCAAACAACTAATTCTCTAGCAAGAATTTTGCTATTCTTTGTTATTGATCTATTAACCAATTTACCACATGGTGATGTCACCATGGAAAGCAGAAACTCACGCCAATGCAAACCTGCTGATTAGAAGGTCCTGTGCAGATTAGATTTTCAACCAGCAACTATCAGGAAATTACACAGATCAAAATTTGGCACACTTGTACAGTGTTAGTTTCATCAGCTGTTGTACAATATGAGATCAAAACACAGGAAAAACTGAATTTTGACTGCACTGGGCCTTTAAGATGTAATTAATTTTCTATCAGACTGAAAAAGAATACTGTACTAACTGTAAGTCGCTCTAGATAAAAGCATCTGCTAAATGACTTAAATATAAACATATAGCTATCTAACGAAATGTGCAAGGTGCAATGTGTTTACACAGACAGCCCATTCTGATATTTTTTCCACTAATTGGTACTTTTTTGATCAAGTCCAATTTTTTCACACCAGATCTTTTTCAGAGCTGATGTGATTTGTCAAAAGACCAATTAGTAACAAAAAATAAAACATTAATTGGGCTGCCTGTATAAAACGCAGCCAAAGAACTGTTGGACGTCATCAGTTTGTTAGTAGGGGGCGCTGTAGCTAACTGAAACAAAAACAAGGAAAGCCAAGTGCTCAGACAGAAACAAAGCAACAACAAAGGACGAGGAGTTAGCTAGCTAAATAAGTAGCAATAATAGATTTGCTTAACGTTTCAATAAGACAACCATGCAACGATAACGCATCTAACGTTACACTTCTATTTTAATTTCAAGTTGCATGGCTGATATTCAATGATGCTAAAGCATTTAGCCTCAAAAACACAAAGGCATTGCTTGCAATGGACACAGGCGCTAGCCAGCCGTTATATAAGCCAAGGTAGCCGTATACTGTCAACCACATTTTTGCAGTGTGCATCACATGCACAAAATAATCTCAAGCTTTTCAATCATATTTCGCAAATATGCTAGCTATCATCAATAGCTAAATGCATAAAATTAGCGCGCTAGGTAACTGTAGGCAGGTTAGCTACAGTTAACTAGCTAGCTAATCATATTTTCCTTTCAGCTAACTGTGCATGCAGAACTAGCTAGCCATCTTCAGCTTACTTGCTTTTAGTCTCAACTCAGAAGAAGAGGGATGCATGGACTGAGGTTATTTTAGCTATTAGGTGGGGAGTGCAAATGCTGTCGTTTTCAAGTTTGACAGGTGCCCTTGGTGTCTGAAGTTTCAGTTGCAACGACAAGACAGATATCGTTGTTCGCTAGCTAGCAGGCAGATATCGTTAGCTGGCTGTGTTGTTATGCTAGTAGATAGCCTATTTGGCTAGCTAACGTTATTGCATAGTCCATCCATCAGTCTTTAAAAAAATAAAAAAATCTAGAAACGGGTATATTGTTTTTCTATAACTGGCGTATAATAACGACTTCGTTTAGAATGATTAATTCCGATAAATGTAATTGGCAGCATTCCTTCGCGTGTTGTCACCGAGGAATAATAACAACGGTTGTAGTAGCTTGTTGTGATGAAGCCACACCTCGCTCCTGCGTTACTGTTAGAAACACCAATCACAAACAGGAGGCGTGCCCGAAACCACACCTCTCTCCTGCGTTACTGTTAGAAACACCAATCACAAACAGGAGGCGTGCCCGAAACCACACCTCTCTCCTGCGCTACTGTTAAAAACACCAATCACAAACAGGAGGCGTGCCCGACACCAATTACGCTTTACAGCTACATTTTATCCCAAATAAACTATCCACATCCTGAGGGGATGTGAATCCTTGATCACAAATACCTACAAATCAAGAAACCACACAGGCCTGGCAGATTTACAGCTTTGATGCTCAACAGATCAAATAACTCAACCAAGTACAGCTTGTAAGAAGGATTAGACCAGGGGTGTCGAACTCATTTTGCCCCGGGGGCCGCATTCGGTCTTCATAGAGGTCTGGATGGCTGCACTGAAAATTTGTTATATTGCTGTCAAAATGTGGAAAAAAATAGTCCTATATCCATTGTTTTTGTAATTTTCGATGCTCCCTGACTGTCTAGCTTTCCAATAGCCTTGGTTTCTCAAATGACTGCCTCGCCTGGTTCACCAACTACTTCTCAGATAGAGTTCAGTGTGTCAAATCGGAGGGCCTGTTGTCTGGACCTATGGCAGTCTCTATGGGGGTGCCACAGGGTTAAATTTTTGGGCCGACACTTTTCTCCGTGTATATCAATGATGTCGCTCTTGCTGCTGGTGACTCTCAGATCCACCTCTACGCAGACGACACCATTTTGTATACATCTGGCCCTTCATTGGATACTGTGTTAACAAACCTCCAAACGAGCTTCAATGCCATACAACAATCCTTCAGTAGCCTCCAACTGCTCTTAAACACTAGTAAAACTAAATGCATGCTTTTCAATCGAACGCTGCTGGCACCCGCCCACCCGACTAGAATCACCACTCTCGACGGGTCTGACCTAGAGTATGTGGACAACTACAAATACCTAGGTGTCTGGTTAGACTGTAAACTCAACTTCCAGACTCACATAAAGAATCTCCAATCCAAAGTTAAATCTAGAATCGGCTTCCTATTTCGCAACAAAGCCTCCTTCACTCATGCTGCCAAACATGCCCTCGTAAACGGACTATCCTACCGATCCTTGACTTCGGCGATGTCATTTACAAAATAGCCTCCAACACTCTACTCAGCAAATTGGATGTAGTCTATCACAGTGCCATCCGTTTTGTCTCCAAAGCCCCATACACTACCCACCACTGTGACCTGTACGCTCTTGTTGGCTGGTCCTCACTACATGTTCGTCGTCAAACCCACTGGCTCCAGGCCATCTATAAATCACTGCTAGGCAAATCCCCACCTTATCTTAGCTCATTGGTCACCATAGCAGCACCCACCCGTAGTCTGCGCTCCAGCAGGTATATCTCACTGGTCATTCCCAAAGCCAACACCTCCTTTGGCCGCCATTCCTTCCAGTTCTCTGCTGCCAATGACTGGAACGAATTACAAAAATCTCTGAAGCTGGAGACTCTTATCTCCCTCAATAACTTTAAGCATCAGTTGTCAGAGCACCTTACCGATCACTGCACCTGTACACAGCCCATCTGAAATTAGCCCACCCAACTACCTCATCCCTATATTGTTATTTATTTTGCTCTTTTGCACCCCAGTATCTCTATTTGCACATAATCTCTTGCACATCTAGCATTCCAGTGTTAATACTATTGTAATTATTTTGCACTATAGCCTATTTATTGCCTTACCTCCATAACTTGCTACATTTGCACACACTGTATATATATTTTCTGTTGTATTTTTGACTTTATGTTTTTTACCCCATATGTAACTCTGTGTTGTTTTTATTGCACTGCTTTGCTTTATCTTGGCCAGGTCGCAGTTGTAAATGAGAACCTGTTCTCAACTGGCTTACCTGGTTAAATAAAGGTGAAATAAAAAATAAAATAAAAATTCAGTGATTATTAGCAAGCTGGTCACAGTCAACAAACAATGAATGTAGGGTTTCTATTTGATTTTAGTGATTAGAAAGTATATTGATTTCATTGGTTCACCAAAACAAATATAAAATGCAACATGCAAAAATGTCATTGATTTTACTGAGTTACAGTTCATATGAGGAAATCAGTCAATTGAAATAAATAAATTAGACCCTAATCTATGGATTTAACATGACTGGGAATACAGATATGCATCTGTTGGTCACAGATACCTCTAAAAAAAATGGGCCTCAGGATCTCGTCACAGTATTTTTGTGCATTCAAATTGCCATCGATAAAATGCAATTGTGTTCGTTGTCTGTAGCTTATGCCTGCCCATACCATAACCCCACCGCCACTATGGGGCACTCGGTTCACAACATTGACATCAGCAAACCGCTCGCCCACACAACGCCATACACATGGTCTGCGGTTGTGAGGCAGGTTGGACGTACTGCCAAATTCTCTAAAACGACGTTGGAGGCGGCTTAAGGTAGAGAAATTAACATTAAATTCTCTGGCAACAGCTCTGGTGGACATTCCTGCAGTCAGCATGCCAATTGCACTCGCCCTCAAAACTTGAGACATCTGTGGCATTGTGTTGTGTGACAAAACTGCACATTTTAGAGTGGCCTTTTATTGTCCCCAGCACAAGGTACACCTGTGTAATGATCACGCTGTTTAATCAGATTCTTGATATGCCAAACCTGTCAGGTGTATGGATTATCTTGGCAAAGGAGAAATGCTCACTTAACAGGGATGTAAACAAATTTGTGCACAACATTTGAGAGAAATCCGCTTTTTGTGCGTATGGAAACATTTCTGGGATCTTTTATTTCAGCTCATGAAACGTGGGACCAACACATTATATTTTTGTTCAGATATATAGATATCCTTTATTTAACGCAACCCCCGGTCAGTTTTATTCCATTTGGTGCCTAATGAATACCACTCAATAGTCTTGAGGTAATATGTTACCATAGCAGCGGGAAGTAGGTACTGCAACACCCCCTGAAAAATCACAATTAAAATATGTATATTTTTTAAAAAGTAGTGCTGTGGGCATTTAATAGTCGGACCAATATAGCCGTCTGCAGCGCGGGCAAACCCCCCCTTCCCATGTTAGTCATTTTAGCACACCCTACAAGTTAGTCATGTTAGCACCGCCTACTAGTCACCGCCTACTAGTCATGTTATCACACCCCGCTAATTAGTCATGGTATCACACCCCGCTAATTAGTCATGTTATCACATCCCGCTAATTAGTCATGGTATCACACCCCGCTAATTAGTCATGGTATCACACCCCGCTAATTAGTCATGGTATCACACCCCGCTAATTAGTCATGTTATCACACCCCGCTAATTAGTCATGTTATCACACCCCGCTAATTAGTCATGGTATCACACCCCGCTAATTAGTCATGTTATCACACCCCGCTAATTAGTCATGGTATCACACCCCGCTAATTAGTCATGGTATCACACCCCGCTAATTAGTCATGGTATCACACCCCGCTAATTAGTCATGTTATCACACCCCGCTAATTAGTCATGGTATCACACCCCGCTAATTAGTCATGTTATCACACCCCGCTAATTAGTCATGTTATCACACCCCGCTAATTAGTCATGGTATCACACCCCGCTAATTAGTTATGGTATCACACCCCGCTAATTAGTTATGGTATCACACCCCGCTAATTAGTCATGGTATCACACCCCGCTAATTAGTTATGGTATCACACCCCGCTAATTAGTTATGGTATCACGCCCCGCTAATTAGTCATGGTATCACACCCCGCTAATTAGTTATGGTATCACACCCCGCTAATTAGTTATGGTATCACACCCCGCTAATTAGTTATGGTATCACACCCCGCTAATTAGTCATATTAACACACCCCACTAATTAGTCATGTTGTCACACCCTGTTAATTTGTCATGTTATCACACCCTGCCAGTTAGTCATGTTGTCACACCCTGCTAGTTAGTCATGTTGTCACACCCTGCCAGTTAGTCATGTTGTCACACCCTGCTAGTTAGTCATGTTGTCACACCCTGTTAATTTGTCATGTTATCACACCCTGCCAGTTAGTCATGTTGTCACGCCCTACTAGTTAGTCATGTTGTCACACCCTGCCAGTTAGTCATGTTGTCACACCCTGCTAGTTAGTCATGTTGTCACACCCTGCTAGTTAGTCATGTTGTCACACCCTGCTAGTTACATTTACATTTTAGTCATTTAGCAGACGCTCTTATCCAGAGTGACTTACAGTTAGTGAGTGCATAATTTTTTTTTTTCATACTGGTCCCCCGTGGGAAACGAACCCACAACCCTGGCTAGGTTAGTGGCCCACGTCTCCTGAGTGGCGCAGTGGTCTAAGGCATCGCAGTGCTAACTGTGCCACTAGAGATCCTGGTTCGAATCCAGGCTCTGTCGCAGCCGGCCGCGACCGGGAGACTCATGGGCGGCGCACAATTGGCCCAGCGTCGTCCAGGGTAGGGAAGGGAATGGCCGGCAGGGATGTAGCTCAGTTGATAGAGCATGGCGTTTGCAACGCCAGGGTTGTGGGTTCGATTCCCACGGGGGGCCAGTATAAAATAAAATATGTAATCACTAACTGTAAGTCGCTCTGGATAAGAGCGTCAGCTAAATGACTAAAATGTAAATGTAAAATGTTAGTCATGTTAGCACACCCCGCTAGGTTAGTCATGTTAGCACACCCCGCTAGGTTAGTCATGTTAGCACACCCCGCTAGGTTAGTCATGTTAGCAACCTCGCTAGGTTAGTCATGTGAGCACACCCCGCTAGGTTAGTCATGTTAGCACACCCCGCTAGGTTAGTCATGTTAGCACACCCCGCTAGGTTAGTCATGTTAGCAACCTCGCTAGGTTAGTCATGTGAGCACACCCCGCTAGGTTAGTCATGTTAGCACACCCCGCTAGGTTAGTCATGTTAGCACACCCCGCTAGGTTAGTCATGTTAGCACACCCCGCTAGGTTAGTCATGTTAGCAACCTCGCTAGGTTAGTCATGTGAGCACACCCCGCTAGGTTAGTCATGTTAGCACACCCCGCTAGGTTAGTCATGTTAGCACACCCCGCTAGGTTAGTCATGTTAGCAACCTCGCTAGGTTAGTCATGTGAGCACACCCCGCTAGGTTAGTCATGTTAGCACACCCCGCTAGGTTAGTCATGTTAGCACACCCCGCTAGGTTAGTCATGTGAGCACACCCCGCTAGGTTAGTCATGTTAGCACACCCCGCTAGGTTAGTCATGTTAGCACACCCCGCTAGGTTAGTCATGTGAGCACACCCCGCTAGGTTAGTCATGTTAGCACACCCCGCTAGGTTAGTCATGTGAGCACACCCCGCTAGGTTAGTCATGTTAGCACACCCCGCTAGGTTAGTCATGTTAGCACACCCCGCTAGGTTAGTCATGTTAGCAACCTCGCTAGGTTAGTCATGTGAGCACACCCCGCTAGGTTAGTCATGTTAGCACACCCCGCTAGGTTAGTCATGTTAGCACACCCCGCTAGGTTAGTCATGTGAGCACACCCCGCTAGGTTAGTCATGTTAGCACACCCCGCTAGGTTAGTCATGTTAGCACACCCCGCTAGGTTAGTCATGTTAGCAACCCCGCTAGGTTAGTCATGTTAGCACACCCCGCTAGGTTAGTCATGTTAGCAACCCCGCTAGGTTAGTCATGTTAGCACACCCCGCTAGGTTAGTCATGTTAGCACACCCCGCTAGGTTAGTCATGTTAGCACACCTCGCTAGGTTAGTCATGTTAGCACACCCCACTATGTTAGTCATGTTATCACACCCTGCTAGTTAGTCATGTTATCACACCCTATTAGTTAGTCAAGTGAGCACACCCTGCTAGTTAGTCATGTTATCACACCCTGCTAGTTAGTCATGTTATCACACCCTATTAGTTAGTCAAGTGAGCACACCCTGCTAGGTTAGTCATGTGAGCACACCCCGCTAGGTTAGTCATGTTAGCAACCCCGCTAGGTTAGTCATGTTAGCAACCCTGCTAGGTTAGTCATGTTAGTAACCCCGCTAGGTTAGTCATGTTAGCAACCCCGCTAGGTTAGTCATGTTAGCAACCTCGCTAGGTTAGTCATGTGAGCACACCCCGCTAGGTTAGTCATGTTAGCACACCCGCTAGGTTAGTCATGTTAGCAACCCCGCTAGGTTAGTCATGTTAGCAACCCCGCTAGGTTAGTCATGTTAGCAACCCCGCTAGGATAGTCATGTTAGCAACCCCGCTAGGTTAGTCATGTGAGCACACCCTGCTAGGTTAGTCATGTTAGCACACCCGCTAGGTTAGTCATGTTAGCAGCCCCGCTAGGTTAGTCATGTTAGCAACCCCGCTAGGATAGTCATGTTAGCACACCCGCTAGGTTAGTCATGTTAGCAACCCCGCTAGGTTAGTCATGTTAGCAACCCCGCTAGGTTAGTCATGTTAGCAACCCCGCTAGGTTAGTCATGTGAGCACACCCCGCTAGGTTAGTCATGTTAGCACACCCGCTAGGTTAGTCATGTTAGCACACCCCGCTAGGTTAGTCATGTTAGCACACCCCGCTAGGTTAGTCATGTTAGCAACCCCGCTAGGTTAGTCATGTGAGCACACCCCGCTAGGTTAGTCATGTTAGCACACCCGTTAGGTTAGTCATGTTAGCAACCCCGTTAGGTTAGTCATGTTAGCACACCCCTGCTAGTTAGTAACATCAGGCT
This sequence comes from Coregonus clupeaformis, assembly GCF_020615455.1. Classification (NCBI taxonomy): domain Eukaryota; kingdom Metazoa; phylum Chordata; class Actinopteri; order Salmoniformes; family Salmonidae; genus Coregonus; species Coregonus clupeaformis. The sequence continues at coordinate 35,269 of NW_025535017.1, forward strand.
ATGATGCTGCACATAACTAATCAACCACAGATAGATCTAGACTTGAGAGAAGACTTGAAATAGACAAGATTGTGGCGTACACATTGTTGAATTACTTCATGGAGCAAAAAATAATATTTATTTTAAAAATTCAAACGTACCCCCTGTAACTGGACACAGACATTATAAGAGATTCCTGTTTCCACGAATCGAGGACGAAGACAGTATCGCCGACGCCAAGCAAAGGTTGGTCAAACATTTTACACCAAACAGTACCTATCCTGTAACTCCCAGTAATGGATACCAAAAATCTTTGGTTAAATCCCATGATCTGGTGTAACAACCTGTAGCTAAGAGAGATCAGACATCCCTACAAGGCCTATAGCTCCAGTCTATCACCTCTGCCCAGACAGAAGCCAACCAAGATAAAAACGGGCAATTGCCGGCAACTGCCGGCTGCTCTGCCTGCTGTTTCATGTCCCACATTTTATAGTCTCACGTGTAAACAACTAGTAGTCACTAAAAGGCAGATGGAGCCTAAACCTTATGGGGGGGGGGGAAATTAAATACACATACAGTCTGCTTCTGAAAACAATTCCACTGACAGATGACAACTTTCACCACATTTGTTAAAGGGGCAATCCGGGATTAGTATATCAATTTTTTAACTTTAAAATTAGTGATATGGATGTTCAGTCCTTGTCTATAAATATGAGAGTAGTTCAATTTCTCCAGTCTCATCCATTTTTACATTTTAGTCATTTAGCAGACGCTCTTATCCAGAGTGACTTACAGTTAAGTGAGTGCATACGTTTTCACACTGGCTCCCCGTGGGAATCGAACCCACAACCCTGGCATTGCAAAACGCCATGCTCTACCAACTGAGCTACACAAGGGGGGCTACATCCCTCAGCTGTTAACCAAATCAAGAGGCGGGGTGACCGTTTTGTTGTTTGAATCTCAGATTGCCCCTCAGTCATTCCATGTTCCTTCTGCTACTAACTCTCTCTATGGGATCTCAGCCAGTTACATCAATCCCTCAAAACCAGGCAGCCTTAGGGAACCAGTCTGTCATTTCCCATCATGAACAGTAGAGAAACTGTCAGTAGGGACCTTAAAATGGTCAAAGACTCCAGCCACCCAAGTCATAGACTGTTCTCTCTGCTACCGTTACAGTTTATTGTCTATCCTGTTGCCTAGTCACTTTATCCCTACCTATATGTACATATCTACCTCAATTACCTCATACCCCTGCACATCAACTCGATACTGGTACCCCGTGTATACAGCCAAGTTATCATGGACTCAGTACTGGTACCCCGTGTATACAGCCAAGTTATCATGGACTCAGTACTGGTACCCCGTGTATATAGCCAAGTTATCATGGACTCAGTACTGGTACCCTGTGTATACAGCCAAGTTATCATGGACTCAGTACTGGTACCCCGTGTATATAGCCAAGTTATCATGGACTCAGTACTGGTACCCCGTGTATATAGCCAAGTTATCATGGACTCAGTACTGGTACCCCGTGTATATAGCCAAGTTATCATGGACTCAGTACTGGTACCCCGTGTATATAGCCAAGGGGGAGGGTAGAAGGATTACTTTTATCCTATCCCAGGTATTCCTTAAAGAAGTGGGGTTTCAAGTGTCTCCGGAAGGTGGTGAGTGAAGGGTTAGCTAAAAGGGTTAAGGTTAGGGTTAGTGAAGGGTTAGCTAAAAGGGTTAGGGTTAGTGAAGGGTTAAGGTTAGTGAAGGGTTAGCTAAAAGGGTTAGGGTTAGTGAAGGGTTAGCTAAAAGGGTTAAGGTTAGGGTTAGTGAAAGGTTAGCTAAAAGGGTTAAGGTTAGGGGAAGGGTTAGCTAACATAAGTAGTTGCAAAGTTGCTAATTAGCTAAAATGATCAAGTTGTCCGTGATGAGATTCGAACACGCAACCTTTGGGTTGCTAGACGTTTGCGTTATACACCCGCCCATTCACCCTTCTTTTATTTTATCCTTAAGTAACCGTCTATCTTATGTAATCATACCAAACATAACATATCATACTAATTCGAGAGTCACGTGATTTACGTTAACCAAGTTAGGTCTATGAGACAACACTAAACCCTGTTTATCCTATCCAGCAGATAACACTGTAGGCTATGTGTAGCCTAGTCTGTGGTTTCCTCATAGGTGATAGTAATCTACATATGGCCACACAGAGGACTCCGGCCTCTTAGCCAATTACGTAACACATACTCCACAGTTGCAGCTCTGAAAGGCCAAATTAGTGCCTAATTGTCAGGCGAGGGGCAACGATTTGTTATAACACGATTTGTTGTTATGGATGCGGGTATGTAAAAAGTGTGTAAAAAAGTCAGTGAGTACGGTTACATGCACACAATAATGAGATCTTTGTGGATAGTCAGATTAATATAATAATTCAATTAAAATGTTTACATGCTTTGCAAGAACGATTTCCCTAATAATCCTGTTTACATGGACACATCTGCGGTCCTCTGTAGCTCAATTGGTGGAGCACTTTACTCGGACTCCAGAGAGCCACACAGTGGAGGTGTCATAACACCCATAAAACTTGGGGTCAAATTGGGAAATGGTTCCAATCGTTTTTCCACCATTCATTTTTCCCCATAGGGAATTTTAGAAACACTTAAAATAAGGGCTGAGTTTCGTGTAGGTTTACAATTTAGGGTGTTCACGTGTCCTAATAATTCGAAAGATTGCTCAGAAAATCTGGTGTTTTAATCGGGATATGTTTACTTCGATTAAGATTAATATAAACAGAGTAAGGTGTTTACATGATTATTACACAATCTGCCTACTGCCATAATCACTTCGAAGTCGAATCATTACTGTGCATGTAAAGGTACTCACGATGGAAGTCCTTGCACAGGATCGTTATCTGTGGAATAAAGTGAAGTGGGCCTGTTACGGGAGCGACAGTGCGAATTGCCTAGACCAAAGAAAGAAATAGTGTCTTTAAAAGTCTATTGATCCAGCATACATATATTTTTCCCCAGAAACATTACATAATGTCTTATGTCTGAGCATCTGCACGTCAGGCCTGGCTGTCCGATTGCTTCACTGCAGAGAAAAACACTGCAATGTTGCAGACGGGAATATTACTATAAGGGGGAAGGAGACCAATGCATTCTTATTGGGATGTTCTGAATCATTTTTCACTAGACATAACACCGGTTCGTAAAATGGGAGATAGCGCAAGGATTGAGAACGTTTCCTATGCACCCTGTGCGGAATGTCAAGATGACTCTCTCCTAGCGAGACACAAAACAAGGAGGGGTTCAAGGCAGGATGGGGGGGAAAAGACACACAGCGAAGCCCAACACAGCCTCTGGAAAACATGCAACCCAACTAGCTAGCACGCAAACAGGCACAGAAAACCCATGCAAACTGGCGAGACAACTTGATAAATATAGTCCCACATCGTTACCTGATTGTTAATTAGTAAGCATTTGATTTAATTATATTTCTCCTTGTAATCCTTCACATCTCGTTGATATATTCGGTGCGGCATTGTCGTCAGCGGTTCCAATGTGGAACATTCCGTGGATTTCACCACTACCGTAAAGAAAGGTACAAACATTACACCTTGTATTCCAAAACGCCTGAAACCAACATCCTACGCGGGATTTCTGACTAAACGCCGCCACACTGTAATCGTTATATACCCCAGCTGATTGTAAATGGCTGGTAGAGCACCTTGACACTTGTTTTGGGTTCGGCACTAATCGTTTTACCCCCATTTGGACGCGTTTGAGAGAGCGCACTCCCATCCTGACTGCTTTACCGTAATGACAGTAATATCCCCAATGTCATGTGTTGGCTCTCAAAATCACTTGTCTGTAAGTAGGTCAATGGCCTCTTATATTCTAAGGGATTATGGATTTTATATGCTTTGTATCAATGCAACATCACGTACACACTAAAGTCATTATTATCCGTCCAAGAATGTTGTAGAACACCTCTATAATATTCCACTACACCCAACGGGATTAGGAACCACACTTAGCCTTCTCTGAGACATTTACATTTTAGTCATTTAGCAGACGCTCTTATCCAGAGCGACTTACAGTTAGTGCATACATTATTTTTTTTTTTTACTGGAATCGAACCCAACTGAGCTACATCCCTGCCGGCCATTCCCTCCCTGGCGTTGCAAACGCCATGCTCTACCAACTGAGCTACATCCCTGCCGGCCATTCCCTCCCCTACCCTGGACGACGCCAATTGTGCGCCACCCCATGGGTCTTCCGGTCGCGGCCGGCTACGGCAGAGCCTGGATTCGAACCAGGATCTCTAGTGTCACAGCTAGCACTGCGATGCAGTGTCTTAGACCACTGCGCCACTCGGGAGACATGAAGATTTATGTTGGCTTCCCAAACTAATGCCCAGGCTTTAGCTCATGGGGCAAACACAGTCAGGTGGCACACAGGAGATTCAGGGTTCGTCCCCTGGTTTGCAACACAGCGTGTGCTTTTGACTTCTGCCTCCCTCTAGTGGAAAAGCAGGTATTAACTTTGTCTTTCATACGCTTCTCTCAATAAGGACGTGTGTGAGATGAGGTGAAATATGTCTTATTCGTAAAAGTCTTATTATTTTATTATTTATTTGATATGTATTTATCCAGGAAGTCCCGTTGAGTTCAGAATACCTATTTTACAAGAGAGACTTGGTCAAGACGAGAGGGCACATGACCATGAAAAGATAGGCCCATGATCTAAAGCCTTTTATTCCATAGTTATAACTGAAGGCTATATATAGAATGAATAGGTTAGTCAACAATGCTTTTTAACAACCCAAATAATTGGTTACATTTAGATGTATATTGTCTTTAGGTAAATACAAATACAGTATATGGATCATATTGTAGCCATGACAATAGTTATTCCCTGGAAATGTTTAAAGTCAGCTAAATATGATGTTTAGTTCAGTCTACATGTAACGCCACAATGCTGACTCTTATCAAACAAACTGTGATTTGGTTATGGATCTGTCATGTATAGCAGCTAACTACAGAAGTGATACACCCTCAGTTGTTCCCTTTCCTACGCCCATCTAAGATCCCACCCTGTGAGACACATTCCTTATTTTATTTTACCTTTAATTAACTAGGCAAGTCGGTTAAGAACAAATTATTATTTTTCAATGACGGCCTACACCGGCCAAACCCGGACGACGCTGGGCCAATTGTGCGCCGCCCTATGGGACTCCAAATCACAGACAGTTGTGATACAGCCGGTCTGTAGTGACGCCTCAAGCACTGAGATGCAGTGCCTTAGACCACTGCGCCACTCGGTAGCCCAATAGCTCAGCACTGATGTCATATCAGCATTTCTCTCTCAATTTCAATTTCAATTTAAGGGCTTTATTGGCATGGGAAACGTATGTTAACATTGCCAAAGCAAGTGAAGTAGATAGTAAACAAAAGTGAAATAAACAATAAATATTAACAGTAAATATTACACTCAGAAGTTCCAAAAGAATAAAGACATTTCAAATGTCATATTATGTCTATATACAGTGTTGTAACAATGTGCAAATAGTTAAAGTACCATCTCTGTCTACTGTCTAACCTGCACCGCACCTGGGTCACACCTCACACCAACCCTTACAGAAAACTGAGCCAATAGGTCCCGTGTAGCTCAGTTGGTAGAGCATGGCATTTGCAACGCCAGAGTTGTGGGTTCGATTCCCACGGGGGGCCAGTATGAAAATGTATGTACTCACTAACTGTAAGTCGCTCTGGATAAGAGCGTCTGCTAAATGACTAAAATGTAAATATGGACCCAGCGGAGGCAGCACAGTATCGGAGCGCCTTGGCAACACAGGGAGCCATGCTGAACCAACACGACCGCAGCCTGCAGCAGATCACCGACAATCTCCGCCAGCTGACGATTGCCATGCAGAGCTGGGTGGACACCCGACCAGCACCGCCAGCCGGCGGAGCAGAAGCCACGGCTGCGACATTGTGGGAACCCTGCCTACCACCTCCGGCGAGGTATGATGGACATCCAGAGGGCTGCAGGGAATTCCTCACCCAGTGTTCCCTGGTATTCAGCCTACAACCCTCCTCCTTCCCGACGGAGCAGGGCCGGGTGGCCTACATTATCACTCTGTTGATGGGTCGGGCCCTTTCCTGGGCTACTGCGGAGTGGGAGAGACAAACTCTGGCGTGCTCTGATTCCAACCTATTCACCCGGGAGCTATGCAAGGTGTTCGACACCTCTCGGGTGGTGTCGGGCCGGGAGACGGCCTGTCGGCAGGGTGACCGTTCGGTGGCGGACTACTCTGTGGAGTTCTCCTGCCGGGCGCCATGCCCACACGAGGGTGATTGTTTTCCTTGTCCCGGCCGGAGACGCTGGCCATGAGGGAGTATATTGATGACACATCCGTGCCTCTACCTCACCCGCGGGCTTCTTCTTCGTGGGGAAAAAGGACGGTGGGCAGCGGCCGTGCATTGATTACCGGGCGCTCAACGACATCACGGTTAAGAACCGCTACCCACTCCCCCTGATGACAACGGCATTCGAGTCATTGCAGGGGGCCTTGGTCATCACCAAGCTGGACTAACGTAATGCCTACAACCTGGTGAGAATTCGTTAGGGGGACGAGTGGAAGACGGCGTTTAACACAGCCAGTGGGCATTACGAGTACCAAGTCATGACGTTTAGTCCAGCCAACGCGCCTGCGGTGTTCCAGGCGTTGGTCAATGACGTACTCCGGGACCTCCTCGACTACAGCGTCTTCGTGTATTTGGATGATATCCTCATATTTTCGAAGGACATGAGTGAACACCAGGAGCATGTTTGACAGCTCCTCCAACGCCTTCTCCGTCACCAGCTCTACGTCAAGGTCGGAAAAGTGTGTGTTCCACACTGAGACAGTCTCCTTCCTGGGGTTCATCATCACCCAGGGGGACCTACGGATGGATCCAGCCAAGGTCAGCGCGGTACTGGATTGGCCCCAGCCCTCATCCCTCAAGCAACTACAACGATTTTTTAGGCTTCGCTAATTTTTATAGGCGATTCATTTGCAATTTCAGCTCCCCTGGCAGCTCTCACCCTAGACGAGCGTACGCTCCTTCGCCTGGACCCCCGGAAGCGGGGAACGCATTTGATGCGCTGAAGCGGAGCTTTACATCCGTTCCTGCTGTTCATTGTGGAGGTGGATGCTTCAGACGTTGCGGTGGGAGCAATCCTGTCCCAGCGGTTCCTCACGGACGGTAAGACTCACCCCTGCGCGTTTTTCTCCCGTCGGCTGTCCCCGGCGGAGCGGAATTACGACGTGGGGAACCGTGAGCTGCAAGCGGTCAAGCTCGCCCCGGGGGAGTGGAGACATTGGCTAGAGGAGGCGTCCCATAAATTTGTCGTATGGACTGACCACAAGAACTTAGCCTACAGGATGGGGTCGCAGTTCCGGAGCGACCCACTAGGTGTCATCCTCCGACGACCTTAGACACCTCCTCGCTCACAGTCGGGACTAATCATCTTCCTATTGGTGTCACCTGTGTCTACCTGATTCACCTGTGTATTTATGCCCTCACTTCCCTGTGTTCCCTTGCTCAGTTTTCTCTGCTAGTTTCACTATGCCATGCAGTACTAATCGGTGTCTGATCGCGTGACGTGTGGACAGGTACGTGAGAAGTGTTCTCCCTGTTTATTTATTATTTCAGTCATAGTTAGTATTTTCGTATTTTGCCTGTTTTTTGAAGTCTTTATTTTGCTCCGCCTTTCTTTTTCATGTAAAGTCCATTATTTTGTATCCTGGCTTCGGGACCACCAGTAAAGTTCCTTATTTCACCATCTCTGTCTACTGTCTAACCTGCACCGCACCTGGGTCACACCTCGCACCAACCCTTACAGAAAACAGAGCCAATATGGACCCAGCGGAGGCAGCACAGTATCCGAGCGCCTTGGCAACACAGGGAGCCATGCTGAACCAACACGACCGCAGCCTGCAGCAGATCACAGACAATCTGTCATCAAGGGTGGCTATTTGAAGAATCTCAAATATAACATATATTTTGATTTGTTTAAAATTATTATTAAAAATTATTTTAAAATGTTTTTTTTAATCAATGAGTATATTTGAGTTTAACCACAATATTTGTTGTATTATTTGTTGTGTTTTTTTTCTGGTGGATTAAACTGAAATTGCAACCAACTTTCTATGGCTTTTTTTCATATATTTTGGAGCCGATTTCATTTTCAAATAACTGAAAGTGAGCGGTTGTAATCTAAATAAAGGGAGAAAGGCCATTCTTGAACATGGGGTGAGACATTCTTACTAATTTGCTAGAGAACCAGTTCGGATTTAAGTATAACTTTTGTATGACTGACGCCTTTAGTGAGAGGTCTAATGCTTTAATATTTAATAATTTCTGCCCTCCGAATTCATATTCATTATATAAATAGGCCCTTTTAATGTAGTCTGGCTTGCCATTCCAAATAAAATTGAATATTTTTTGCTCATATAATTTTAAAAACAGGTCGCTAGGTGTTGGCAAGACCATAAGCAAATAGGTAAACTGGGATACGACTAAAGAGTTAATCAGGGTGATATTTCCACAAATAGACAGGTATTTTCCTTTCCATGGTAGCAAGATCTTATCTATTTTTTGCTACCTTTCTATTAAAAATGTATTGGAGTTAGCTAGCTATGCTAACTGAGGCAGCATGCGCTTTCTCGTCCTACAGTTACACACAACAACAACTCCATTCAGAATATCAAGTAGCAGCCTACCTGTTGGCTCATAGTCATTGTAGCCTACCCTTCTCCTTTAACTTTTAATTCTGTCATTTTAATTCCATCTTCCATTGATTAGATATCTCCTACATTTTGTCACATGACTGTAGCCTATTGCCGCTTTGATGACTTATGATTGGCCAACAACAAGCTACACGCGCCACAATCCAAAATAAGAGCAGCAGCATAAATTATCCTCTCTCTCTCTCTCTCTCTGTCTCTCTCTCTGTCTCTGTCTCTGTCTCTGTCTCTGTCTCTCTCTGTCTCTCTCTGTCTCTGTCTCTGTCTCTCTCTCTCTCTCTCTGTCTCTCTCTGTCTCTGTCTCTCTCTCTCTCTCTGTCTCTCTCTGTCTCTGTCTCTCTCTCTCTGTCTCTCTCTCTGTCTCTGTCTCTGTCTCTCTCTCTCTCTCTCTCTCTCTCTCTCTCTCTCTCTCTCTACTGCAGCGTTCGGATCTGTACGGGCCCTTCCGGACAAGTCGGTTAAAATTACACATACCCGAGACCCGTTAAAATCATAACAGATCCGACCCAGACCAGTGACATTATTTAGAATTCTGGATCCTGTGACGTCACGAGAGGCTACACAGCTTTCAGCGGGATTGCTCAAGTAGTGCAAGGAGACAAGGTTAAAACAAAACAAGGATTTTATTATAGGTCTTGGGAAATTAACGAAAATATAACAAAATTCTGTTCTCTTGTGGCTCTTTAAGGGTTAACAGTTCAGGGATGTCTCTTCCACATCCAAAATCATAATTCTCACTCGCTCAGATAACTTTTCCCCAGCCTTACTGTAGTCCACGTTGCAGCTAGTGGCCAACCCAGCAAAAAGTCCTTCCAAATGTCTCTCACGTATTTCCACAGGTGCATATATCCAAAGGTGAGTATTTCCCAAAGGTAAGTATCTCCAAATCCTTATATTCCTCATGGAAGTGGACGTGCAGCACTCTTGTCCTCCAGAGAGCCCAGGTTGGAGACTGTGTTTCTTCACCCCCCACACACTCCCTCAGTGTGTCTCTTCCCTTCCCAAACCTTCAGCTCATCAGCTCCTGATTTGTTTCAGCTGCGTGGGAAGATTGGCCATAGAGGGGTGGAGTTCCCGACCATACCAGCAGATGGAGCCATAGCTGTCTGGGTTTGCAGCCATCTCAGGGGGATGTAACGTCCCTCCAGGACACAGCCTCTCGTGACATCACAATCCGTACCTGGGGACTCGGGTATATTCGGGTAAAGGTGGATCCGTGAAGACCTCTACTCATGACGGTTTTTAAGAAACAAATACAGGTGTGGGGTGGCAGGTAGTTTAGTGGTTATGAGCGTTGTGCCAGTGACCGAAAGGCCGCTGGTTCTAATCCCAGAGCCGACTAGGTGAAACATCTGTTGATGTGCCCTTGAGCAAGGCACTTAACCCTAATTGCTCCTGTAAGTCGCTCTGGATAAGAGCGTCTGCTAAATGACTAACATGTAAAAATGTACAGTTGTACTCTACTGAGATTACCTCACTGTAAATAGGTAATAGTCTTCCATTTAGGACACAGCCTGAGTGAAACAACACAGTTGATGGTGTGAGTGTTGTCTAGATTAACAGATCAACCCTAAATCTGTCCAACTTTCAGACTTCATTTTCCCCTTAATTCTGAACTGTAGGGCCGGAAGACATCTTTGGCATTGTCGCTTTGTTGTTTTCTGTTGCAGTGGGAGCGCACTAGAATACAGCCCTGCTTCTGTTTTGAGGCAGATCTGGTGTAATGAAGCAAGGGGACAGTGGGGGGGACAGTAATCCTTTGTGTGTCCACTCCAGCTCATGGTGATGGAGCAGAGCAGCCGGTGGGGGAGTGGGGGTGCTTATTGAAACGTGCTCATTAGTACCCTACAGTAGGATGGGTCTCTCGCTGGCCCAGAGACACAGAGGCTATTTGCGTCCCAAATGGCACCCTTTTCCATATATAGTGCACTACTTTTGACCAAGACCCGTAGGGAATAGGGTGCCATTTGGGATGCAGACAGAGTCACTAGTCACTGCCAATTACAGTGCCACACCGGAATTACGGTACAGTGGAATGTCTCTCCACCTCCGCCCTGACCCAGTCTTGGTAGCATCACGGTCATGTGGATGTTCAGCCGGTCGAGGTGATCATTCCATGACAATGGGAGGGAGAAAGGAAGGACCCACTGGGCACAGACGTCAGTTCAACGTCCAGTTTTGATTAACATTTTGTTGAGTTGTCAACTAACGTGAATTCAATGTGAAATCAGCAACAAAAAAATCACAATGTCATTGAATTTAAGTTCAAAGTTGGGTGAAAAAAATTATGAAATTCCTTGATGACTTTTTTCCAAATCCAAATCAGTATTCCTCATTGATTGAATGTCATCACATTACATGTTTTTGTTGAAATGACGTGGAAACAACGTTCATCCAACCAGTTTTTGCCCAGTGGGGAGGCTCCTCACAGGACAACAGAGGGTTTCAGTGGATCCTGCTGGGAGGGAGAACAGAGGGGAGGGAGGAAGGAAGGAGGCTCCTCATGGGACAACAGAGGGTTTCAGTAGGTCCTGCTTCGCTGGTATTTGATATGTCATCGCTCGTACACCGGTGAGTGACCCAGTACATGTAAGGGGGGAGGGAGGGAGGAGGGAGGGAGGGAGGAGGGGGGAGGGAGGGAGGAGGGGGGAGGATAGACGCTTTCCCTGTTTAGAAAAAGAGACGGAGAGAAAGAGTGGAGTTCTTTATGCCTGCTGTGGATTGGGTGTTGTCTGAACTTGCTGCTGTTGATTTTTTCACTAGGATAATATTCAAAACATTTAAAACTCTTTTGAGAGAAACAAGGTTTGTTTGTAGTTCATCTGATGCTGATAGTATGGTCTTCTGGTTAACTAGACTCCTCACCTCTTGGCTGTCCGTACACTATAGGCTACACCTAGTTGTTTTAGGAACTTTGATCTACAGTACCTGTCAAAAGTTTGGACACACCTACTCATTCCAGGGTTTTTCTTTTATGTTTTAAACTATTATCTACATTGTGGAATAATAGTGAAGACATCAAAACTAAGAAATAACACATATGGAGTCATGTAGTAACCAAAAAAAGTGTTAAACAAATCAAAATATATTTTACCTCATGATGCTGGTTGAGCGAATGCCAAGAGTGTGCAAAGCTGTCATCAAGGCAAAGGGTGGCTACTTTGAAGAATCTCAAATATAAAATATATTTTGATTTGTTTAACACTTTTTTGGTTACTACATAATGGCATCGGAGAAGATGGCTGCCGTTTTACAGGCTCCTAACCAATTGTGCTAGTGTGTGTGTTTTTGTGTGTTATTTGTAACTTATTTTGTACATAATGTTTCTGCCACCGTCTCTTATGACCGAAAAGAGCCTCTGGATATCAGAACAGCGATCAGGACTGGACGAAGATTTTTTCTTTAATGAGTCGGGTACGAAGGATTTACTTCAGACACCCGACAATGCCCAAATCCCCGTCATTCGCAGGAGAAAGAGACGGAGATATTGGGGACGTAGGTCGGGGTGCCTTGTAAGGATCCGACGGCGAGCGGGTAAACTGCCTCTACCATCAGTCCTATTAACCAACGTACAATCATTGGATAACAAAATAGACGACCTACGATCACGGATATCCGACCAACGGGACATGAAAAACTGTAATATCTTATGTTTCACCGAGTCGTGGCTGAACGACGACATGGATAACATACAGCTGGCGGGAAATATACGCTACATCGGCAGGATAGAACGGCTGACTCCGGTAAGACAAGGAGTGGCGGTCTGTGTATATTTGTAAACAACAGCTGGTGCACGAAATCTAATATTAAGGAAGTCTCGAGGTTTTGCTCGCCTGAGGTAGAGTATCTCATGATAAGCTGTAGACCACACTATTTACCAAGAGAGTTTTCATCTATATTTTTCATAGCTGTCTATTTACCACCACAAACCGATGCTGGCACTAAGACCGCACTCAATGAGCTGTATAAGGCCATAAGCAAACAGGAAAACGCTCATCCAGAGGGGGCGCTCCTAGTGGCCGGGGACTTTAATGCAGGGAATCTTAAATCCGTTTGACCTAATTTCTACCAGCATGTTAAATGTGTAACTAGAGGGAAACAAACTCTAGACCACCTTTACTCCACACACAGAGACACGTACAAAGCTCTTCCTCGCTCTCCATTTAGCAAATCTGACCATAATTCTATCCTCCTGATTCCTGCTTACAAGCAAAAACTAAAGCAGGAAGCACCAGTGACTCGGTCAATAAAAAAGTGGTCAGATGACGCAGATGCTAAGCTACAGGACTGTTTTGCTAGCACAGACTGGAATATGTTCTGGGGATTCTCCCAATGGCATTGAAGAGTAGCGGGCTGTCGTGTGCCTTCTACCATAAAGGCCTGATTGGTGGAGTGCTGCAGAGATGGTTGTCCTTCTGGAAGTTTCTCCCATCTCCACAGAGGAACTCTAGAGCTCTGTCAGAGTGACCTTCAGGTTCTTGGTCACCTCCCTGACCAAGAACCTTCTCCCCAGATTGCTCAGTTTGGCCGGGCGACAGCTCTAGGAAGAGTCTTGGTGGTTCCAAACTTCTTCCATTTAAGAATGATGGAGGCCACTGTTTTCTTGGGGACCTTCAATGCTGCAGACATTTTTTGGTAGCCTTCCCCAGATCTGTGCCTCGACACAATCCTGTCTCAGAGCTCTACGGACAATTCCTTCGACGTGTGCCTTTCCAAATCATGTCCATTCAATTGAATTTACCACAGGTGGACTCCAATCAAGTTGTAGAAACATCTCACCAATGGAAACCGGATGCACCTGAGCTCAATTTCGAGTCTCATAGCAAATGGTCTGAAATGTCTTCTTTTTTTTCTTCTTTTTTTTATATACATTTGCAAAAATGTAACGTAACAAAATGTGGAAAAAGGGAAGGGGTCTGAATACTTTCCGAATGCACCGTACCTATCTGATTGACTGAGAAGGTGTTTTCAGTTCTAAAATGTAATTCTATGGCGTTTTGAGTTCTTATAATGACAAGAAAAATAATTGTTCAACTTGAAAAAGTTTTGTCACATACACCAGATAAGTGCAGTAAAATGTGTTGTTTAACAGGCCATTATAGTACAGCTCCCCTTGAGTTCTAATATGTCATTCTATGGTGTTTAGAGTTACAATATGTAGTTCTATGTTGTTTTGAGTTGTAATATACTGTATTATTCTATGGTGTTTTGATATATAATATGTCATTCTATGGTGTTTTGGGTTCTAATATATAATTATATGGTGATTTGTGTTCTAATATATAATTATATGGTGATTTGTGTTCTGATGTGTCATTCTATGGTGATTTGTGTTCTGATATGTCATTCTATGGTGATTTGTGTTCTGATATGTCATTCTATGGTGATTTGTGTTCTGATATGTCATTCTATGGTGATTTGTGTTCTGATATGTCATTCTATGGTGATTTGTGTTCTGATATGTCATTCTATGGTGATTTGTGTTCTGATATGTCATTCTATGGTGATTTGTGTTCTGATATGTCATTCTATGGTGTTTTGTGTTCTGATATGTCATTCTATGGTGTTTTGTGTTCTGATATGTCATTCTATGGTGTTTTGTGTTCTGATATGTCATTCTAGGGTGTTTTGTGTTCTGATATGTCATTCTATGGTGATTTGTGTTCTGATATGTCATTCTATGGTGATTTGTGTTCTGATATGTCATTCTATGGTGATTTGTGTTCTGATATGTCATTCTATGGTGTTTTGTGTTCTGATATGTCATTCTATGGTGATTTGTGTTCTGATATGTCATTCTATGGTGTTTTGTGTTCTGATATGTCATTCTATGGTGATTTGTGTTCTGATATGTCATTCTATGGTGTTTTGTGTTCTGATATGTCATTCTATGGTGATTTGTGTTCTGATATGTCATTCTATGGTGATTTGTGTTCTGATATGTCATTCTATGGTGATTTGTGTTCTGATATGTCATTATATGGTGATTTGTGTTCTGATATGTCATTCTATGGTGATTTGTGTTCTGATATGTCATTCTATGGTGATTTGTGTTCTGATATGTCATTCTATGGTGATTTGTGTTCTGATATGTCATTCTATGGTGTTTTGTGTTCTGATATGTCATTCTATGGTGTTTTGTGTTCTGATATGTCATTCTATGGTGTTTTGTGTTCTGATATGTCATTCTGTGGTGTTTTGTGTTCTGATATGTCATTCTATGGTGTTTTGTGTGTAGTCTGTAGTTAGCAGGCCTGCGGAGGATGGAGGGCTGTCTGCTGCTGCTGTGTCTTGTGAGCCTCTTCGCTGGAGGTGAGTACCTACCTGGGTCTCTAAACACATCCTCTCTGTGTCCCAAATGGCACCTTATTCCCTAAGTAGAGCATTTATTTTGACCCCACAGGGAATACGAGCCCTGGTCAAAAGTAGTACACTATATAGGGGATAGGGTGACATTCGCGACGCAACCCAGGAATCCTGTTGCACTGGCTATTGAACCGCATTAACTTTACGTCTAATAATGTGATTTCTATTCATACATTGATACTGCATGTTTAAGGGCAATTTCACAGATACAGTGAGGAAGTTTAAACTCAATGTAAAATGTTATCAATATTATTGTAAAGTAGGACCCATTTTGCTTGGACTTACACGTTAAATATGATTACTCCTCATTTTAAACTACCTCTGCTTTTTCTCCAGCTCAAAGCCGAAACCAAACCCCGAGCATTACAACAGATTATGCCCAAGTAAAGGAAGACACTCCGACAAGTATGTGTTTATTGTACTCCTTAGTAAAGAAACGCATTTATCATTGAACTGGGCATGAATTAAAGTGAAATATGAAAGGTTTCTATAACAAAATAATATGTCAATTCATGCATGCTCTTTGCCACATACTGGGTTTTTGACTCACATTTTGTCAACCCAACACCCTCTGCCTTCAGACGAGTTTGCCTTTCAAATAGAAACGTATGATCCTGATCTGGTTCCTAATCCACTTACGTACATGATTACCGGGCCGAAAGCAAGCTACTTTAGAGTCGACCCAAACACAGGGACGGTAACCGTCCGGAACCCCTTGGAGAGAGATGATGATGTAGGTCCCGGACTCCCATTTCAGTATTTTCCGTATTGTTTCATCCATTTTATTATTTCAGTATTGGTTTAAGCCATTTTAGTATTTCAGTATTATTTCAGCCATTTTAGTATTGTCAGCCATTTTAGTATTTCAGTATTATTTCAGCCATTTTAGTATTGTCAGCCATTTTAGTATTTCAGTATTATTTCAGCCATTTTAGTATTATCAGCCATTTTAGTATTTCAGAATTATTTCAGCCATTTTAGTATTGTCAGCCATTTTAGTATTTCAGTATTATTTCAGCCATTTTAGTATTATCAGCCATTTTATTATTTCAGTATTGTTTCAAGCATTTCAGTGTTTAAGTATTATTTCAGCCATTTCAGTATTTTTAGCCTTTATATTGCCTGACCTGAATCTCTAATTGATTAGCTTATATTTGTTTAGGACAAGGGTGTATTCTCTATCGGCGTTGTGGTTTCTGACGCTGATTATACAGTAAGTTCACAATAAAGCCTCTAACTTAAAAAAAGGTTTTACTATATTTTTCTTCATATATTTTATTGTTTTTAAACAGATTGATACATGTATTGTAACAATGTCTTGCACAATATATCATGTCATCCTTTTTAGGTTAACAAAGACATTCAGATAATCATAACAGATGCGAATGATAATCGACCCATATTTGAAAATGCACCTTACAACGAAAATGTCAAAGAAGTAAGTACAATTACTAATTTTACATTCCTTTATTAAGAATTACATTTATATGGCAAGTTCAATTAATTTCCAGCCGTAACTAAGAAATTGTGGGCAACTTTATGAGCCTGTGAAATCATCTCAATTGACTAGGGTTTCAAAATTCCCGGTAATTTACCAAAGTTACCTGAATTATCTGAAATGTTGGTATCAAGTAATTTGGGAAATATATGGAAACTTTTTTACTTGAATAACGTTTTTGAAATATATTTATATTACTTTCATATTATTTACAGCGCCTTCAGAAAGTATTCATATCCCTTGACTTATTTCGTATTTTGTTGTGTTACAGCCTGAATTCAAAATGGATTCAATAGATTTTATTCTCACACCCATCTACACACAATAAACCATAATGACAAAGTGAAAACATGTTTTTAGAAATTTTTGCAAATGTATTGAAAATTAAATACAGAAATATCTCATTTACATAAGTATTCACACACCTGAGTTAATACATGTTAGAATCACCTTTGGCAGCGATTACAGCTGTGAGTCTTTCTGGTTAAGTCTCTAAGAGCTTTGCACACCTGGATTGTACAATATTTGCACATTGTTCTTTTAAATATTCTTCAAGCTCTGTCAAGAAAGTTGTTGTATTTGCTAGACAGACATTTTCAAGTCTTGCCATAGATTTTCAAGCCAATTTAAGTCAAACCTATAACTCAGGAACATTCAATGTCGCCGTGGTAAGCAATTCCAGTGTATATTTGGCCTTGTGTTTTAGGTTATTGTCCTGTTGAAAGGTAAATGTGTCTCCCAGTGTCTGTTGGAAAGCAGACTGAACAAGGTTTTCCTCCAGGATTTTGCCTGTGCTTAGCTCTATTCCGTTTAGTTTTATCCTAAAAAACTCTCTAGTCCTTGCCGATGACAAGCATACCCATAACATGATGCAGCCACCACCATGCTTGAAGAAATTTGAAGAGTGGTACTCAGTGATGTCTTCTGTTGGATTTTCCCCAAACATAACGCTTTGTATTCAGGGCACAAATTTAATTTCTTTGCCATATTCTTTGCAGTATTACTTTAGTGCCAATATTGCAAACAGGAATTCATGTATATATGTTTATTCTGTACAGGCTTCCTTCTTTACACTCTGTCATTTAGGTTAGTATTGTGGAGTAACTGGGTGTATTAATGCAACATCCGAAGTGTAATTAATAACTTCATCATGCTCAAAGGGTATTCAATGTCAGCTTTTTTTTCTTTTTTTTCTCCTCCATCTACCAGTAGTTTTTTGTTTTTGTTTTTTGTTTTCTTTTTATTTCACCTTTATTTAACCAGGTAAGCCAGTTGAGAACAAGTTCTCATTTACAACTGCGACCCGGCCAAGATAAAGCAAAGCAGTGCGATAAAAACAACAACACAGAGTTACATATGGGGTAAAAAAAAACATAAAGTCAAAAAATACAACAGAAAATATATATACAGTGTGTGCAAATGTAGCAAGTTATGGAGGTAAGGCAATAAATAGGCTATAGTGCAAAATAATTACAATTAGTATTAACACTGGAATGCTAGATGTGCAAGAGATTATGTGCAAATAGAGATACTGGGGTGCAAAAGAGCAAAATAAATAACAATATAGGGATGAGGTAGTTGGGTGGGCTAATTTCAGATGGGCTGTGTACAGGTGCAGTGATCGGTAAGGTGCTCTGACAACTGATGCTTAAAGTTAGTGAGGGAGATAAGAGTCTCCAGCTTCAGAGATTTTTGCAATTCGTTCCAGTCATTGGCAGCAGAGAACTGGACGGAATGGCGGCCAAAGGAGGTGTTGGCTTTGGGAATGACCAGTGAGATATACCTGCTACAGCGCAGACTACGGGTGGGTGCTGCTATGGTGACCAATGAGCTAAGATAAGGCGGGGATTTGCCTAGCAGTGATTTATAGATGGCCTGGAGCCAGTGGGTTTGACGACGAACATGTAGTGAGGACCAGCCAACAAGAGCGTACAGGTCACAGTGGTGGGTAGTGTATGGGGCTTTGGAGACAAAACGGATGGCACTGTGATAGACTACATCCAATTTGCTGAGTAGAGTGTTGGAGGCTATTTTGTAAATGACATCGCCGAAGTCAAGGATCGGTAGGATAGTCAGTTTTACGAGGCAATGTTTGGCAGCATGAGTGAAGGAGGCTTTGTTGCGAAATAGGAAGCCGATTCTAGATTTAACTTTGGATTGGAGATTCTTAATGTGAGTCTGGAAGGAGAGTTTACAGTCTAACCAGACACCTAGGTATTTGTAGTTGTCCACATACTCTAGGTCAGACCCGTCGAGAGTAGTGATTCTAGTCGGGTGGGCGGGTGCCAGCAGCGTTCGATTGAAGAGCATGCATTTAGTTTTACTAGTGTTTAAGAGCAGTTGGAGGCTACTGAAGGAGTGTTGTATGGCATTGAAGCTCGTTTGGAGGTTTGTTAACACAGTGTCCAATGAAGGGCCAGATGTATACAAAATGGTGTCGTCTGTGTAGAGGTGGATCTGAGAGTCACCAGCAGCAAGAGCGACATCATTGATATACAGTGAGAAAAGAGTCGGCCCAAGAATTGAACCCTGTGGCACCCCCATAGAGACTGCCATAGGTCCAGACAACAGGCCCTCCGATTTGACACATTGAACTCTATCTGAGAAGTACTTGGTGAACCAGGCGAGGCAGTCATTTGAGAAACCAAGGCTATTTAGTCTGCCAATAAGAATGCGGTGGTTGACCGAGTCGAAAGCCTTGGCCAGGTCGATGAAGACGGCTGCACAGTACTGTCTATTATCGATCGCGGTTATAATATCGTTTAGGACCTTGAGCGTGGCTGAGGTACACCCATGACCAGCTCGGAAACCAGATTGCATAGCGGAGAAGGTACGGTGGGATTCGAAATGGTCGGTGATCTGTTTGTTAACTTGGCTTTCAAATACTTTCGAAAGGCAGGGCAGGATGGATATGTAACAGTTTGGATCTAGAGTGTCACCCCCTTTGAAGAGGGGGATGACCGCGGCAGCTTTCCAATCTCTGGGGATCTCAGACGTTACGAAAGAGAGGTTGAACAGGCTAGTAATAGGGGTTGCGACAATTTCGGCAGCTAGTTTTAGAAAGAAAGGGTCCAGATTGTCTAGCCCAGCTGATTTGTAGGGGTCCAGATTTTGCAGCTCTTTCAGAACATCAGCTGTCTGAATTTGTGTGAAGGAGAAGCGGGGGGCATGGGCAAGTTGCAGCGGAGGGTGCAGAGTTGGTGGCCGGGGTAGTGGTAGCCAGGTGGAAAGCATGGCCAGCCGTAGCAAAATGCTTGTTGAAATTCTCGATTATTGTAGATTTATCGGTGGTGATAGTGTTTCCTAGCCTCAGTGCAGTGGGCAGCTGGGAGGAAGTGCTCTTATTCTCCATGGACTTTACAGTGTCCCAAAACTTTTTGGAGTTAGTGATACAGGATGCACATTTCTGTTTGAAAAAGTTAGCCTTTGCTTTCCTGACTGCTTGTGTCACGCCCTGGCTCTGGGGACAATGTTATGTTGAGCCAGGGTGTGTAATTCTATGTTTGATTTTCTATGTTGGTCTGAGTGACTCCCAATCAGAGGCAACGAGTGTCAGCTGGGTGTCTCTGATTGGGAGCCATATTTAACTGTCTGTCTTTCACGTTGTGTTTGTGGTTTCTTGTTCGTGTTGGTGTGTGTTTAACCATAGACGTCACGTTTTTCGTTTGTTGTTTTGATCGTGTGATCATTTAATAAATATAATATGTTCACCCGCAACGCTGCGCCTTGGTCTCTCCATGACGATCGTGACAGAAGAAACCACCTAAACCAGACCAAGCAGCGTGTCCAGGAGCCATCGCTGGCAGATCTCCGTGGCAGCCTCGACTGGGTCAAGCCTAGTGAGGAGCAGAGAGGGTGGACTTGGGACCAGTTGAGGAGGAGCTTCGACTGGGTCAAGCCCATTGAGGAGCTGAATGGCGAGAGTTGGAGACAGAGGAGCGAGAGTTGGGCGAGAACGATGGAGGCCTGGCCCACGGGGAGGAGAGACCCCCAGAAATTTTTTAGGGGGGGGCTCACGACGTCGGGGCAGCAGGAGGCCGCGATAGAGCGGTCCAGCGGGTTGGCAGAGGAGGCCGCCAGGTTACGGGAGTCACTGGTCACCAGGGGGAAGGAGGTTGTAGAGGCACGGCGAGAGGTACTGGCGTGTGTTGCCAGTCCGGTCCGGCCTGTTCCTGATCCTCAAGTAGGGCCAGTGGTGTGTGTTCCCAGTACGGTCCGGCCTGTTCCTGCCACTCCCACCAAGTCAGTGGTGCGTTTCGTCAGCCCGGCGCGGCCCGTTCCTGCTCCCCGCCCCAAGTCAGTGGTGCGCGTCGTCAGCCCGGTCCGGCCCATTCCTGCTCCCCGCACCAAGTCAGTGGTGCGCGTCGTCAGCCCGGTCCGGCCCATTCCTGCTCCCCGCACCAAGTCAGTGGTGCGCGTCGTCAGCCATGTCTGGCCCATTCCTGCTCCCCGCACCAAGTCAGTGGTGCGCGTCGTCAGCCCGGTCCGGCCCATTCCTGCTCCCCGCACCAAGTCAGTGGTGCGCGTCGTCAGCCCGGTCCGGCCCATTCCTGCTCCCCGCACCAAGTCAGTGGTGCGCGTCGTCAGACCGGTCTGTCCCATTCCTGCTCCCCGCACCAAGTCAGTGGTGCGCGTACGTCAGACCGGTCCGGCCCATTCCTGCTCCCCGCACCAAGTCAGGGGTGCGCTTCGTCAGCCCGGTCCGGTCCATTCCTGCTCCCGCACCAAGGCAGTGGTGCGCCCGTCAGCCCGGCTCGGCCCGTTCCTGCTCCCGCGCACCAAGTCAGTGGTGTGCTTCGTCAGCCCAGTCCGGCCTGTCCCTGCTCCACGCACCAAGCCTACGGTGTGCGTCGTCAGCCTGGTAAGGCCCGTTCCTCCTCCACGCACCAAGCCAGGGGTGCGCGTCGTCAGTCCAGCACAACCCGTGCCTGGGTCATGTCCGGAGCCGGATCCGCCGCCTAGGCGGAGTGCCCACCCGGTCCCTCCCCTGTGGGATTTAGTTGGCGCGGTCGGAGTCCGCGCCTTTAGGGGGGGGTACTGTCACGCCCTGGCTCTGGGTGTCAGAGGAAGGCCCTCAAAATTGTCAAAGACTCCAGCCACCCTAGTCATAGACTGTTCTCTCTGCTACCGCACGGCAAGCGGTACCGGAGTGCCAAGTCTAGGTCCAAAAGACTTCTCAACAGCTTCTACCCCCAAGCCATAAGACTCCTGAACAGCTAATCATGGCTACCCGGACTATTTGCACTGCCCCCCACCCCATCCTTTTTACGCTGCTGCTACTCTGTTAAGTATTTATGCATAGTCACTTTAACTCTACCCACATGTACATATTACCTCAACTACCTCAACTAGCCGGTGCCCCGCACATTGACTCTGCAACGGTACCCCCTGTATATATAGCCTCCCTACTGTCACTTTATTTTACTGTATATATAGCCTCCCTACTGTCACTTTATTTTACTTCTGCTCTTTTTTTCTCAACACTTTTTTGTTGTTGTTGTTTTATTCTTACTTTTTTTGTTTAAAATAAATGCACTGTTGGTTAAGGGCTGTAAGTAAGCATTTCACTGCAATGTCTGCACCTGTTGTATTCGGCGCATGTGACCAATAAAATTTGATTTGATTTGATTTGATTTGGGGACAATGTTATGTTGAGCCAGGGTGTGTAATTCTATGTTTGATTTTCTATGTTGGTCTGAGTGACTCCCAATCAGAGGCAACGAGTGTCAGCTGGGTGTCTCTGATTGGGAGCCATATTTAACTGTCTGTCTTTCACGTTGTGTTTGTGGTTTCTTGTTCGTGTTGGTGTGTGTTTAACCATAGACGTCACGTTTTTCGTTTGTTGTTTTGATCGTGTGATCATTTAATAAATATAATATGTTCACCCGCAACGCTGCGCCTTGGTCTCTCCATGACGATCGTGACAGCTTGTGTATATTGGTTCCTAACTTCCCTGAAAAGTTGCATATCGCGGGGGCTATTTGATGCTAATGCAGTACGCCACAGGATGTTTTTGTGCTGGTCAAGGGCAGTCAAGTCTGAGGAGAACCAGGGGCTATATCTGTTCTTAGTTCTGTATTTTCTGAATGGGGCAGGTTTATTTAAGATTGAGAGGAAATTACTTTTAAAGAACAACCAGGCATCCTCTACTGACGGAATGAGATCTATATCCATCCAGGATACCTTGGCCAGGTCAATTAGGAAGGCCTGCTCGCTAAAGTGTTTTACGGAGCGTTTGACAGTGATGAGGGGTGGTCGTTTGACCGCGGACCCGTTACGGACGCAGGCAATAAGGCAGTGATCGCTGAGATCCTGGTTGAAGACAGCGGAGGTGTATTTAGAGGGTAAGTTAGTCAGGATGATATCTATGAGGGTGCCCATGTTAACGGATTTAGGGTTGTACCTTGTAGGTTCGTTGATAATTTGTGTGAGATTGAGGGCATCTAGTTTGGATTGTAGGATGGCCGGGGTGTTAAGCATATCCCAATTTAGGTCACCAAGCAGTACGAACTCTGAAGATAAATGGGCGGCAATCAATTCACATATGGTGTCCAGGGCACAGCTGGGGGCTGAGGGGGGTCTGTAGCAAGCGGCAACAGCGAGAGACTTATTTCTGGAAAGGTGGTGTTTTAGAAGTAGGAGCTCAAACTGTTTGGGCACAGACCTGGATAGTATGATAGAGCTCTGCAGGCTATCTCTACAGTAGATTGCAACTCCACCCCCTTTGGCAGTTCTATCTAGACGGAAAATGTTATAGTTGGGGATGGAAATTTCAGAATTTTTGGTGGCCTTCCTAAGCCAGGATTCAGACACTGCTAGAACATCAGGGTTGGCGGAGTGTGCTAACGCAGTGAATAACTCAAACTTAGGAAGTAGACTTCTGATATTAACATGCAAGAAACCAAGGCTTTTGTGATTACAGAAGTCAACAAATGATAGCGCCTGGGGAGTAGGAGTGATACTGAGGGCTGCAGGGCCTGGGTTAGTCTCTACATCACCAGAGGAACAGAGGAGGACTAGAATAAGGATACGGCTAAAGGCTTTAAGAACTGGTCTTCTAGTGCGTTGGGTACATAGAATAAAGGGGGCAGATTTCCGGGCGTTGTAGAAAAGATTCAGGGCATTATGTACAGACAAGGATATGGAAGGATATGAGTAAAGTGGAGGTAAACCTAAGCGTTGGGTATCAATGAAAGAGATAGCATCACTGGAGGCACCGATTGAGTCGGTCTCCACGTGTATGGGGGGTGGGACAAAGGAGCTGTCTAAGGCAGGTTTAGCTGGGCTGGGGGATCTACAGTGAAATAGTACAATTAGAAATAACCGAAACAGCAATAAGCAAACCCTATTGACATGGGAGAGAGGCATAAAGCAATCACAGGTGTAATTTGAGAGAGCTAAGACAACAGCTGGTAATGACGACACAGTTTGGGCTGAGGCTAAACATAAACAGGATGCAGTACCGTAAAAAGGAACAGTCCAGCAGGCATCAGCTGTATAGCTGAGTTATTATAAGGTCCGGTGAACAGCAATAGGATAGTTCGGAGGTAGTTCGGGGGCTGCTAAAGCACTAGCGAGCAAGAGGCCATGGCTAGCGTGTGCTAGCGGGCCGGGGCTAGCAGATGGAATCTTCATGGTCGACGTCGTAACGGGAAGCCTGTTGTAACCACATCAGACGATTTCGTCGGCAGACCAGCCGTGTAGGATCGGCGGGGCTCCGTGTCAACACTAGGTGGTCTCGTCCGGTTGACAGAGAGGTAGATAGCCGGGAGATGGGCCTAGCTCAATCTCTCAATTTGTCTGTCATAGTTGACGTGTACCTATGATGAAAATTACAGGCCTCTCTTGCACAATTGGTGGCTTTTTTCCCCCACTGTATGCGAAATAAAAAAAAGGAAAATCACGTTTTTTGACTGCAATGCCCCTGTAGTGTCGAGACAACGATGCTGATATGCTGTGATGACAAGAAATCCGCTGACACTGTCCTTGATTATAATGGTTTTATTACATCAACGATTACAGTATCAATTTACAGACTCCTGCAGACATCTGGAGAACAACTGACCCAATCTCTAATATGTTATTCTCTCCCCATCCTTTGTTCCAACCATGGTATTTATAATATGTAACATAATATGGGTGTTTTTTTATAGACCAATCCCTGGCCTCTACACATCCGAATCTCCTCTGTCTTAGGGGGCCCCTATAGTAATGTTTTCCAGATGTTTCCGCAAGCAGAGCCAAATTCCTCTAACACACCATTTGCAAAACGTCAGCAAAATCATAAACTGTTTAGATACTACATATTTCACCCCTTCGAGACTAATTAAGTCTCGAAAACAAAAATAATAGGATTATGACAGATCTTGTGTAACTTTAACAATAAAACAAAATGTATGCAGTGTGAACACATTTTTATGAAGTGTAAACAAATCGTTATGGAGTGTAAGAGCAAAAAACCTGTCTGGCAGCTTTCTTTCCAAATATCCATCAATCAATCAAGACAGTAAAATTCTCTCACGGCCCCTCTGCCCCAGGCGACCACCTAAGTACTCCAGATCAATTTATAAATCTTTATCAATGCATTTTAAACTATGATGCAATTGAATACACATGAAAGCCTCAGAAAACAAAATACAATCAAAAATGTCCACATTCAGGCTGGTCGACCCATCGGACCCTCCTGTGGATTCTCTCTGTCCCTTCCTAGACCCAATATCCCTAAGCATCCACGAAAAAAACAACAACATCTGAGGTCCCCACATGTACCCAACAACAGAAAATATCATTCTTCAAAAATCTATACAGAAAGAATATGACACAAATTATGTATTACACATGCAAATATGTCTATATATCATTGCAGACACTGGAATGTAGTCCACTACACTGCATCTCCTCAGCAGTGTCGACTTTTAATGCAACGTCGATGATGGAATCTGAACATTTCCACACCTTCCTTGTTCCACTTCCTCCAGTCCATTCATATTGTCCATGTTTGAGTATTTGAATCCCCTCTACACATTCCCCCATATGCTTCTGGAAGAAAAGAAAAGACCAACCAGTATCTTTTTCAAAGCAACACATGAAAATTAAAACATCAATATCAAAATAATATAAAATGATATATAAATGATATATAAAAATTAATCACATTCCATTTCCCCCTTTGATTCATAAGAAAATACTAAATATCACAATAATATGTAAAGACGTGAAAAATGATTGGATATTCAAAATGGATATCTATCCATCAATACTCCATCCAGTCCCACTTGTTTATCTCCATCTAGATCAGTAACAGTTAACAACGGCATCTGAGTGTTGTCTCCAGGCATCACAACTCCAACCCATCTCAATATCATAGCCTTCGCAAAAGTCAATAACAAAGTACAAAAGCAAAACATCACACACAGCGCTACAAGAGCTGCTACTAAAATCTGAACCATCACTGCTCCCACTGGGCCTAACTGATCTTGCAACCAAGCCTTCGCTGACCATCCAGCTCCTTCAGATCTACCAAACGCATCCCTTATATTCTTCAATGCATCTATAACACTAGTGATATTATCGGAACTATCGGGGATCAAAGTATAACAATCATCCCCCGTCAAGTTCATAGCCAAACACAAGCCACCTTGTTTGGCTAAAATATAGTCAAGAGCCATGTCATGTTTTAACAGCGTCAGTCTGTGACTTCTTTGAGTATTTGACAGAAGGTTAAACCCTCGTATCGTTTCATTTGCAAAACCCTGCAAAGTATAGGTAATATTATCAATGTGATCTGCCAAAAATGTTACACCATACCATGGAAAAAGTTCAAGTCCCCACTTCTCTCCTAGACTTATCCTCCAATGGTAGGCTTCCAGACTATGACATTTCGCCATTTCCCTTTTCACCCTATTTCCAGACCTAGAATCAGATTTATCTGTGTCCGGTGCTTCCCCTCTTTTAATGGTAAAAACCTCATATGGAAGCTTCAATGTCGACATGTAACAACATCCTGTCCATCCATAGGGTAAGAATATATACGCTTTATCACCACAAACCCACCAAATATCTCAAAAATTCCCAATAGTCACATTGCCAGGCAAAAGCTGATCTTTCACCATCAAAGTCCTGCTCTTCTTACTAAATGGAACATAAAAAGTTACTTTATATTTCTCATTACTAACCTTACGTTCATGCTTACCCAAAGTCATCATATAATCATCACAATCTGATATTCCCCTAAACATCCCCTTTCCATCATATGTTTTATTTGAACAAAAACAGCTTTTAGCCCTCACGGGTTTCACCTCCAATGCTTCAGGAATCGCTGTTAACTGATTTTCCTTCCGATCTAACAAATTCACATAGGGTAATTCATTTAACCAAGAACAATTACACCTAGGCCTAAACAAATGCTTCGACAACGACATCATTATATCTGTTAATGATTGTTGCTGATACAACAGCCATGATAAAGCATAAGATTGACACGCAGTTGATAGAGGTTGAGCCACCGTCTCTAAGATTGAACCCCATGTGCCTGGTGCTGGAATTCTCAACAGACATGGACCCTCCAGTTTCCTAACCGATCTCACAGAATGAGTTAACTGCTGGAACCATAGATTCCTACCTGCCCATCCATCTTTAATATGCAAAACAGAAGAATCAAATCCATATGCCTTCCATTTAGTTTATCTCTTCCCTAACGAGCGGTATTGATCAGATATATCTTCTGGTGTTCCATCAAAATTAAAGAACTCGTCCTGTACCTCCGGGATAGTATTCTGCACTTTTTCAGATGAATCTTCATCATTCTCTGCTACCATCTGCTCTCCTATCTCAACACTATCCTTACTACCATTTACACCAATCTCCATCTGTATCATAGACTTCTGAGTTACATTTACTACATCCTTTAGTTTCAGAAAAGTTGTTGTTGGTGTCTGTGTCACATTTCCGAAATTTGTTATCGCCGTCGTAACATTAATCTCTTTCAAAGTTACTGTTAAAATAGTGGCTTTAGTTGATGTATTAACACTCTTCATTATTTCCAGTGGCAAAGTGACAGATATCCTCTGTGTAGTATTTACTGTTGGAGTGGCTACTGTAATATACTTCTCCTGAACTTCTTTGGTGACTGTGGAAACTTCAACAGACTTTAAATCTTCCATCATAAGCGTCACCTTACGAGTTACATAGCCTTCTAACCAATATTTCTTAACTGGAACAAATTTGAATGCTGGCTCTAAATAAGTACACGTATATTCTCCCTGATCTTCCCATGTATCATTACGCAAAATAAGTGAGCAATCACTCATAACCCTCTTCCACTTCATATCGTTGTACAAAATATACCTCCTTTGACTAGATGGCACAGCTTCTACTTCTGGTCCTGATAACAACACTTCTTCTCCATAATTATCTCTCCACGTGGGAGAAATGTCACCACCCCCACTCCGTCTCTCACATCTACAAGGAAGATGAGCTGTACCACCCATCCTAACCCTAATCACAGTCTTTTCTTCTAAAATTGGTGTTGGACCGATTTTCTGAGGCGCCATTGTAATCAAATGTGATACATTTATAGCTTTAATAACTGTCAATGTTGAAAGAGTTGAATTGCTTCTCACTGTTGTATTAGGCTGAAGTGTTGATGTCATTGTTGTTGATTCATCTATTTTCCCTACAGCTTGGAGCTCTTTACTTGTATTTCCACATAGAGACTGCAATCACCCTCAATCTTCAGTCTTCTCTTATCATTCAGCAACGCATACTTTCTCAATTCAACTGCTCCTAACAGATCTAAACTCCTGCCATAGCTATCTTCCCACTGAACTCTAAATTTCCCTTCATCACTGTTCTCTCTCGTGCACTGACATGGAAGCTGAACTGACTTTCCTAGAGTTACTTCAACCCTAGTTTTTTTCTCCTAACTGGTCTGGGCCTACTTTGTCTAACCGAATCACCAGCTTCTCCTGTAACAGAGTTGCCCTTGGTGATCTCTGCGGTTTCACATTCCACTGAAATATTCCCTGTTGTTTCTGGGACGTATTGAAAATCAATGTCCCCAAATCTCCTCTCCTTTCCATCCATTGCAGAGTCATCTCTGGCATCATCAGAAGTGTAAACATTATCATCAACGTTGTCCACAACATGGACAATCTCTCCTTCTGGGTTTTGACTCTGGATATTGTCATGTATCTCTCCTTCTGCCTGTTCTCCCCTATCTTCATCCTGCTCTCTTGAGCCTTCAACATCCTGTCTCTCTGCGCGTGGCACCTCTTCTCCAGGCGCTTTAACACAATGTGACAAATGATACCACGTTGGAGACCCTTTAACCTGGACAGCTGTTCCAGTACTACGAACAACTTCAAATGGTCCTTCACGACGTTCGTTATACCACTTCCTTCTAAATACCTTCACGAACACCTTGTCCCCAGGTTGCACTGTACTCCTTTTTTGCTCATCAAGCTTCTCCTGCACCTCTTCTGTTCTTTGCCTGTCAGAAACATATGTGGACAACTTTTTATGAAAATTGGCCATATATGTAACGTACGCTCTCATTTCATCTTCCAAAAGAGCCAAGCTTGGACCCTTTCCGCTTGTTCGCAAACAAGGCGTAGGCATCCTTCTTCCTGTGACCAGTTCATGGGGTGTCATACGTAGATCACGCAACTCACTTGAGCGACACACCATTAATGCTAAAGGAAGCGCCGCTATCCAGTTTAGACCCGTACGCTGACAAATTTTGATAATGCGATTTTTCAAGACACCGTTCATTTTTTCACAAATCCCTTGACTTTGTGGGTGATAAACGATGAACTGTCCTGAGACCCCAACTTCCATCATTGCCATCTGATTTGCACTCCCTCCCAGGCTGCTTCATGGGAAACATCTGGGAAAGTCTGGAAACTACTTGGATCCACTGAACAGTCAAGTTGAAAATAGTTCCCAGAATTCCCAGAATGTGTAGCGTCACCTGTTCTGCCACCTGGGAGAGACTTTTCTCTCATTTTTACCGGTACTCGTATTTAGTCCATTGCAATGTATTTATTGTCATTCCCCATTGTTTGTGGCGGCAGGTAGCTTAGTGGTAGAGCGTTGTGCCAGTAACCGAAAGGTCGCTGGTTCTAATCCCCGAGCCGACTAGGTGAAACATCTGTTGATGTGCCCTTGAGCAAGGCACTTAACCCTAATTGCTCCTGTAAGTCGCTCTGGATAAGAGCGTCTGCTAAATGACTAAAATGTAAATGTAATAAACTGCTCCAAGACGTTGCTTAATTCCCAATTTTTGCAACATCAATTTCACTGATTTATCCACAAATTCCTTTCCATTATCTGAGGATATTCGATCGGGAAGTCCCCACCTGCTTATGACTTCTTTACACAAGAACTTGGCAACCGATTGAGCATCTTTTCGCTTGGTTGGACAGGCCTCCGGCCATCGTGAAAATCTATCTACAACCACCAACATGTATCTTTTCCCATCAACTGGTTTTATCATATCAACAAAGTCGATAACCAACTCACGCATAGGACCTTGTGGTCCTAAAATTATGCAACATGAGCTGAGTTGAACTTTCTTTGGTTGATGACTCAACCATTCCTCTGAGTTCGATTGGGCAGCATTCTTGAAATACTTGAGCGTACAATGAAATGGATATTCCGGAAGCCTCGCATCTGGCATATTTGCCACAATGAATTTCTCCCATATCTTAGCCTGCTTCAAAAAATCTTCACTGAGATTTCCAATCCAGAATACTGAAGAAGAATCCATCTCTGTCGTCATCAACAATTGGTAAACCTTTTCCTTTGGCACTTCTACCAGACAGCCGTCTGGTGTACATTTTATTGTACAGTTCAATTTACACAATGCATCTCTTCCCAACAATGTAATAGGTGTATGTTCTGATACCAGTATGGGTATTGTAATTTTCTGATTTTCATAGCAGAGCTCAATTGGTTCCGTAAGAGGAATCAACTGTTTCAATCCCTCAAATCCAATTGTC
The DNA here is from genome assembly GCF_020615455.1 of Coregonus clupeaformis. Lineage (NCBI taxonomy): Eukaryota > Metazoa > Chordata > Actinopteri > Salmoniformes > Salmonidae > Coregonus > Coregonus clupeaformis. The sequence goes on from NW_025535017.1 coordinate 65,902, forward strand.
CTAATTAGTTGATTGGACATAGGGAGATGTGTAGCATCTTCAGGCCGAACACAGGTAAAAGCAGCTCCGCCATCACTTCCAATGGTCGGTTGTTTACTTTCACCTCAATTGTGGGATCTTTTTCCGGTCCTGATGCTACCAGCTGACACCCCCCTTTCGGATCTTCTGGGCACCCCTAGAATCCTTGCTCCGGGCCACTATAAGGGTTCACCGGTCCTCCAGATGATCTTGACTGGCCCCTGTATCTTCCTCTGAAATTCCCTCTGGTGTTTCCTCCTGGCCCATTACACTACCGGGCAAAGTGACCAACCTGTCCACAATTATAACACACTTCTGAAGATTGCTGGAAGTATGGCTTAAATCTTCCTCCTCTTCCTCTTCCTAAGCCTTCTCGTCCTCTTCCTCTCCAATTCTGTGTCTGTCCAGAAACTGGCTGTGGATATGAAACAACTGGTACCGCAATTGGTGGCTGGTACAATTGCGGTTGGAACTGGTTCAGTTCAAGCTGTGGCAGTGATTGTTGATTTGGTGCACACTGATTCTGCATAACCAAAGCTTGTTTCTTCTCCTTCTTATTCTCCACCAGTTGTATTTTATTGAGTTTTCTGAGAGTTTCTTGGTCCTGTTCTTTCTGGTTGTGTTCCTTTTTCCGGTACAGATCCACTTGATGGGCTATATGATCTGTATAGACACCTTTTGTCATGCTTCCAAGTCCAACCACCTCTGCCAGTTTGCTCCTTACTTGTGAGGGCAGTCCCATCTGTAGTTTAGCTCTCAAAATTGACTGCTCAATTTGACTCACATCTGGATCATTTCCGGTAATATTTCTCCACACTTGATGAACTCTTGACACATAGGCTCTCTGACTTTCTTGTTGTCCTAGTGGGTTAATCAGAATGTTGTCAGGATGCACATTTGTTGGAAACATATCTTTCAGTGCTCTCCACAGCCGATTTCTACTTGCAGCCAACAATTCAGGATCATTCACCGCAGTCCCCACATATCGATGAAGTCCAGCTCTCTGAAAAATTTCTCCCATACCTCGAATCCCAAGGAGATTAGCCAAAAGTCCCTTAATGTCTCCTATGGCAGACTGTGTTCCCACCATAATTTCTTCCAATTTCGAAATCCAAGGATATGCTCCATCTTGAAGAGTAGGCAGCTTCTCAAGTATATCTGACATATCGGTATTCTGCAAAGGCTTATACTCCAGGTTCTGTCCTCGAATTATCACTGGCATCATCTTGTTACTTGTGCTCCCTTCATTGTAGGATAAAATCCTCTTGAACATGAAGCACCTTTAATCTCCAAATCTTCATCGCTGTCTCCATCTTCACTTTCATCAGAGATCGAATCTCTTGTATCCTTCTTCTTCCAACTTCCATCACCCCTTCTTTCCGCTCTGGCCAACCTCCGCCTGATCACAGGGTCATATCCACTCATGATCTCTGCTGAATCACTCTGATCATCATCATCATCATCTTCAAGTTCCATCCTCCTGAACCTCACTCCACCATTAGTTTCCAGACATCTCATTTTCTTCTTACTTTTGGAGTTTGGATTCATCTTTATGGTCGTTTCTGCTTGTCCTCTCTCTGTTGTTCGTTCATCTTCATCTCTGATGCAATAATCACCCTCCTGAATGATCACTGGAAGCTGAGGATAGACGTCCTTAAACTCTACTTCTTCCTCGTAAGGTGGGGGTCTTTTTGCTGAATCCGTATGATGTATTGACTTCTTCCATTAGTTTTTCTGTCACCTTCACCTCTTTTGCCATTTTCTCTATACCTCTCTCTCTTTTATCTTTTGTATCTTTTATCAGTTTTTGTCCTTCATTTTCAAACAGCTTAAGAACACCCAGCTCTCTTTGTCTATTTTCTTTACGTTGTTCCCCTTTTTTCCCCTTCTTTTGATCTGCCTTATACGTGGATACAAGTACTTTCATTATCTTGATGACGTCTGGGTTAAGAGTCCCTTCCACTGGCCATGGTTGTTCAATGTCAGGCCAACGTTTATTCCATTTTCCAGATAACCTTGCAATACCATTAACTAGAGGATTACTATTTTGTACTACATCAACAGGAGTAATTACTTTCGTAGTTTTGATGTCCTTTTTCCCCATTGTAACAACTCTTTTATATTCCTTTATTGTGAATTATTTTATTATTATTATTATTATTATTATTTTAAACCAATTAATTTGTAAACCAAAAATACTTTAGACTATGTAGCTTATGTTTCCCTCCTTTTTTAATTTTTTTATTTATTTTATTTATTTATTAATTAATCAATAAATTAATTCATCAATATATTTTTATTAATTTATTAATTTATTAATTCATTTTTGTTTTATTTTATTTTACCAAATTATTGATTAGTGGCAATCTTACCACATCCGATCAGGAAAAGTAAAGGAAAGTAGTCAACTTCAGAGCAATCCAAAAAAGAAAGACCTGTAATCAAGCAACACTACAGCACTCACAAACCAATTGCTTAATAATCACCCAATTACCTTAATTTTACAGAATAATGTCAGTGCTGGATTTCCAACACAACTCTAATCAAACCAACCCATGCACAAAAAACTCCAATGTGCAATTCTTAATTACATCAATTGATCAGTCTGTTGCCAAGTCCCTGTCAAATTGTCACAACATGAAATATGCTAGGCACACACAATATCCTCTATGGGAAAATAAGTTTTGTGAACAGAGCAGTACTGGCCTTGATTGGACTGGATCCAGGGCAGCACACATCGTCGCGTGACGCACTGGTCAGCACCTCCTCTCTCTCTCTGTCTCCTCCTTCTCGTCTCTCACATGACAGGAGAACAAAGGAAACAGACAACAATTTAGTATTTTATGCATACCTACAGTGGGGGAAAAAAGTATTTAGTCAGCCACCAATTGTGCAAGTTCTCCCACTTAAAAAGATGAGAGAGGCCTGTAATTTTCATCATAGGTACACGTCAACTATGACAGACAAATTGAGAATTTTTTTTCAAGAAAATCACATTGTAGGATTTTTAATGAATTTATTTGCAAATGATGGTGGAAAATAAGTATTTGGTCACCTACAAACAAGCAAGATTTCTGGCTCTCACAGACCTGTAACAACTTCTTTAAGAGGCTCCTCTGTCCTCCACTCGTTACCTGTATTAATGGCACCTGTTTGAACTTGTTATCAGTATAAAAGACACCTGTCCACAACCTCAAACAGTCACACTCCAAACTCCACTATTGCCAAGACCAAAGAGCTGTCAAAAGACACCAGAAACAAAATTGTAGACCTGCACCAGGCTGGGAAGACTGAATGTGCAATAGGTAAGCAGCTTGGTTTAAAGAAATCAACTGTGGGAGCAATTAATAGGAAATGGAAGACATACAAGACCACTGATAATCTCCCTCGATCTGGGGCTCCACGCAAGATCTCACCCCGTGGGGTCAAAATGATCACAAGAACGGTGAGCAAAAATCCCAGAACCACACGGGGGGACCTAGTGAATGACCTGCAGAGAGCTGGGACCAAAGTAACAAAGCCTACCATCAGTAACACACTACGCCGCCAGGGACTCAAATCCTGCAGTGCCAGACGTGTCCCCCTGCTTAAGCCAGTACATGTCCAGGCCTGTCTGAAGTTTGCTAGAGTGCATTTGGATGATCCAGAAGAGGATTGGGAGAATGTCATATGGTCAGATGAAACCAAAATAGAACTTTTTGGTAAAAACTCAACTCGTCGTGTTTGGAGGACAAAGAATGCTGAGTTGCATCCAAAGAACACCATACCTACTGTGAAGCATGGGGGTGGAAACATCATGCTTTGGGGCTGTTTTTTTTGCAAAGGGACCAGGACGACTGATCCGTGTAAAGGAAAGAATGAATGGGGCCATGTATCGTGAGATTTTGAGTGAAAACCTCCTTCCATCAGCAAGGGCATTGAAGATGAAACGTGGCTGGGTCTTTCAGCATGACAATGATCCCAAACACACCGCCCGGGCAATGAAGGAGTGGCTTCGTAAGAAGCATTTCAAGGTCCTGGAGTGGCCTAGCCAGTCTCCAGATCTCAACCCCATAGAAAACCTTTGGAGGGAGTTGAAAGTCCGTGTTGCCCAGCGACAGCCCCAAAACATCACTGCTCTAGAGGAGATCTGCATGGAGGAATGGGCCAAAATACCAGCAACAGTGTGTGAAAACCTTGTGAAGACTTACAGAAAACGTTTGACCTGTGTCATTGCCAACAAAGGGTATATAACAAAGTATTGAGAAACTTTTGTTATTGATCAAATACTTATTTTCCACCATAATTTGCTAATAAATTCATTAAAAATCCTACAATGTGATTTTCTGTATTTTTTTTTCTCATTTTGTCTGTCATAGTTGACGTGTACCTGTGATGAAAATTACAGGCCTCTCTCATCTTTTTAAGTGGGAGAACTTGCACAATTGGTGGCTGACTAAATACTTTTTTTCCCCACTGTATGTTCACATTCGCGCTAAGAAATAAGCAAACAGCTTAACTCAGGAATATTATAAATAGCGCAAAAACAATTTTATTTATTTATTTGTTTATTTATTTTATTATTTTTATTATTTTTATTATTTTTATTATTTTTATTATTTTTATTATTTTTATTATTCTTATTATTTTATTTATATATATATATATATATATATTTTTTTTGTATTTTTTTTGTATTTTTTTTTTTTTATCTGTCAACATATCTCTCATTTATAAATTCAATAGATCTCAATCAAATCGTTTCATAGTTAAGCAACAGCCACTTATCAAACAGAATACTTTATCCGTGTGTATTCAAAGTCTCCCCCTTTCTTCTCTGTCTGTAGCACTAATTCTGCGTGTCACAGCAGCTCAGTGCAGGCAGGGGAGTGGCATATTTGCTCTACGTAACTCTAAACTCATAAAATCCCACGCATGCGCAGCTCATTCACCAGTGCGATTTCAGAGTGAGAGGAGCTCTCCCAATCAGCTCTCTCCAAGCTAAACAACAGAAAGCAGACAGACTAGCTGTCCCTCCGTTATTTCCAACACAGACAAACAGTAACACTTAACAAAACTCACAAACCAACACAGAACATAGAACACAAATCCTACTTCGAAGTTTCTTAACTTAATTTATCCTAATCTGCAGATTTATAATTATTTTCTTATCCATTACAAAACATCTCTATACAATCATAATGTCCTCCCAGGGGGCTCATAGTTTTTTAACAATTATTAAACGTTCTCTTTTATAGAGACTCATACAAGGTTTTAACCTTAACGTCCTCCCAGGGGGCTCATAGTTTTTTAAACAATTATTAAACGTTCTCTTTTATAGAGACTCATAAGATTTTAACCTTAACTAACATATTTCCTTACAAAAAACTAAAACCCCTGTTCTCAACCAAAACATATATATGTATATATCTCTAACATAAATCTTATCATAACATGAGTCGACACACAGCTGAAACACAACAGAGACGTCTTTATTTTATTTTTTTCCGCACACACACACTCTCTTTCCTAACACACACACATGAAAAGAATGCATCCATTCATACGGTCCTCTAAAGCATGCTACCGTCGCTCCTTATTTCTCATTGTTCCTGCCTACATTTCTGCTACCTCGAGTTGCAGATATTCAATGAGAGGTTACTTCGAACATATACCTCGTCAACTATATGTCGAAGGGGTAACATGCAAATGAATGTATCTTCCACAACTCCAGTTCCCAGAACTGACCCGAAAGTTCACTCTAGTGACTTTCCTAGGATTTACGGCCCATCCTAATGATCGCCTCTTTTGAGGGCTTCCTTAAATCAGCGACGTCCTAGTCGTATACTTTTTCCTTATTTCCTGGCCTTATTCCTTCATGCTATTCCTGGACACTCCTTTTAATTTTATTCAAGCCAAATATCCGTGTGCCCAGTGTTAACAATTCCCCCTGTTTGCGTTGGGGGGAATTGTTAACACTGGGCACACGGATATTTGAACAGATTCTTATCCCACAGCAAATAACAGCAAAGTGCACACGCAAGTTCCAAACGGTACATCCGCTCAACGCACACACACACAAGCACACGAACCGACCAGCGGCCAAAGTGGTGAGAAATCCCACCTTATTTGCCGGCGTCTTGAGCGGGAGTCACTTCGTAGCTCATGAATGGAACGCTGGAGAGACGCAACTTGTCCCAAAGATCCTCGTCGCCATTCTGTGGTGTCGAGACAACGATGCTAATATGCTGTGATGACAAGAAATCCGCTGACACTGTCCTTGATTATAATGGTTTATAACATCAAAGATTACAGTATCAATTTACAGACTCCTGCAGACATGTGGAGGACAACTGACCCAATATCTAATATGTTATTTCTCCCCGTCCTTTGTTCCAACCATGGTATTTATAATATGTAACATAATATGGGTGGTTTTAATAGACCCATCCCTGGCCTTTACACATCCGAATCTCCTCTGTCTTAGGGGGCCCCTATAGTAATGTTTTCCAGATGTTTCCGCAAGCAGAGCCAAATTCCTCTAACACACCATTTGCAAAACATCAGCAAAATCATAAACTGTTTAGATACTACATATTTCCCCCCTTCGAGACTAATTAAGTCTCGAAAACAAAAAGAATAGGATTATGACAGATCTTGTGTAACTTTAACAATAAAACAAAATGTATGTAGTGTGAACACATTTTTATGAAGTGTAAACAAATCGTTATGGAGTGTAAGAGCGAAAAACCTGTTCGCAAACGTCAGCAAAATCATAAACTGTTCAGATACTACACCCCTTTAAAGGTGCCACAGGCCTATTGATAGCGGTGAGCTTTTAGCCTATAGCTAAATCTGTATGTAGTTTATTGGTAATCCTCAGTGATTTAATTCTCACTTGATCCAATAAGACTTAGTATGGAACATCTCCATCTAACCGGGTCCCTTGCTAGTATATAGTCAGGAATTAATCTTCGTGCTCTACTTTTGAAAATTACTTTTGTAAATAGTGACGAAAAAAAGTACTATTGTGCCTCCAACCTCCTCTGTTTTCTGTTATTAGAATACCGCCTTGGACACTGTTCTGTTTCAAGTATCTGCCAAAGACGCCGACGCTGGACTTGCCGCTGTTGTAAGGTACAGCATTGACGAGGTAAGCGTTACTTTTGAACACAATTCAGATTTTCTGTATCGATACACAAGTGAACCTGAAGCAAAACATAAACAGTGAACGTAGAACCGCGTTACATCCCCAACATTAGTCATGTAGCAGATAATAATAATAAAAGCCCTTCTCAACCGACATTGGGGCAAATTAAAAACAGACTCCATTTTATTTCAACCCAACTCTCTCCTCATTTCTAGGCTAGTCCAAGTGATGGACTAACTCATTTTCTTATCAATGAGAATAATGGCGAAGTCAAACTGACTAAAAAACTGAGTTTTACAAGTTTGAGCACTTTCTATCAGCTGAGGATCAAAGCAACTGTAAGTAGCCACTTCTCAACACTTCTCTCTATTCGCTGTTGTATCTTCACTAGTCACTCTCACTTGTCACTCATTGGAAGCGGTTTTCTAGATTCCTGACAAAAAAAAAGTTAATTCTAGGATTGATCGTGCTTTTTGGTCCAGTTGTGGGCTTAATCTGAGAAACGGGCGTTTGTGATTGTGTTTCCCCCTCACAGGATGGCGGAGGCCCTGCGTATAATGGAGATACTGTTTATCAGTCCAACACTGCCTTTGCCTTCATCACCGTAGTGGACATCCCAGACCTGGATCCACAGTTTCTAAGCACTCCTTACGCGACTGCTGTCAATGAGCATTCTCCCGTGGTGAGTCAAATTCAATGGCACTTTCCCTTTAGTACAGAGCTCAACCGCCTTAGGATGTGAAACAATTCTCACACCGTGTGTTCTACCAACAGCTAAGTCCTTTTTTTATTTGTTTGTTGTTGTACACGTCAGCATCTGGGTGCTGTATCTATTCCTAAATAGATAAACAGTTGTAAAAGTAAAGGTACGGACCAATAAAGTCCCAAATGGCACCCTATTCCCTATCTGGTGTACTACTTTTATTCAGGGACATTTACAACTTTTGGGGTGCCAAATGGGACAAAGCCTTTGTTGACGTCAGCCTTGAACTCTACTGTGTCTCTCTTTCATTTCAGGGCCAGTCTGTGTTTAAAGTGCGCGCAATTGATCAGGACACAGGAATCAATGATGCCATCACCTACAGCATTGAAGGTGAGCAAAACTACATCTCTGAAACATCTGCTCATTTCAGGTTGTTAGCGGAACATCAGCATAAACGCTGTCTATTGCCATTGCGCTGACAACTCTTAATTTTTTACACCCTTTTTCTCCCCAATTTCGATCTCATCGCAGCAACTCCCCAACGGGCTAGGGAGGCAAAGGTTGAGTCATGCGTCCTCCGAAACATGACCCGCCAAACCGCGCTTCTTAACACCTGCCCTCTTAACCCGGAAGCCAGCCGCACCAATGTGTCGGAGGAAACACTGTTCACCTGACGACCGAGGTCAGCCCGCAGGCGCCCGGCCCGCCACAAGGAGTCGCTAGAGCGCGATGAGCCAAGTAAAGCACCCACCCCGGCCAAACCCTCCCCTAACCCGGACAATGCTGGGCCAATTGTGCTCCGCCCTATGGGACTCCCGATCACGGCCTGTTGTGATACAGCCCGGGGTCGAACCCGGGTCTGTAGTGACGCCTCTAGCACTGCCATGCAGTGCCTTAGACCTCTGCTCCATTCGTGAGGCCCCGTGCTCACAACTCTTGAAAATATAAGGGGGGAAAAAAATCTAATTTGTTGGTATAATGATGAAGATTGGACTCTGATATATGTTTTGTTATTTTGCAGGTACCAATGACCTGTTTGAGATTGCAGCCAGTGATGGAATCATATCTGTCAAAAGTGATATTGACAGAGAGGCTTTGTTGGACATCAATTTCGGCGTTGTCCTTGAAGTGACGGTATGCTCTTATTGCTTAATCCTTCACATCATTTCCAACAGTCGTTATCCAAAAGACAACATTTAATTTTCGAGCTGACCTACTGTTAATTAAACTATAATTCCAGGCAACGGAGGTGAATCCAAGTGTCCTGGGGACCCAAGCCCACACCACTACTGAGGTGCGGATTACCATCGGTGACATCAACGACAACAAGCCTAAATTTTATAGCTGCGGCGTGAATCCCTCCGATCCCTGCGTGGAGGCCAGCAGCTTCACGGCCAACATCTTTGAGCACTCCTCCATGGGTGTTCCAGTCAACGTCCTCAACATCAAAGCCAACGATCTGGATCAGGTCAGAGCCCTTTATAATAAATAGGGTTGCAACATTTTCGAATTTTCTAGAAATCCTGGTTGGAAGATTCCCGGAATTAGGAGGGAAAAAGGAATAATGAATAATGAAATCTGGAATCCTCTGGATTACTGGAAAACCTGGAAAACCTGGGCATTGTTGGAAAGTTACCTTAAATTTGCAACCCTAATCACAAAATGTATTTTTTTTTATAAATAACTGTGAAATTCATGTGGGGACCAGTGTTTACTCAGACCTGAAAATCGATCATCTGTATTCTGATGTAGGGAGAAAATGGAACGTTCGAACTAAGCCTTGCTGGACTAGACAAGGATGCGTTCAGTGTGTCGCCACAGATTGCCGACTCAGAAAGCCTAGTTCAGATCATGGTCAAGAACTCCCAGGATGTGGACTACGAGACGAAGACATCAATGGTTGTCCAGGTAAAAAGTACAACTTCCAAAAAAAAAAAAATGCGTCCCAGATGACACCCTATTCCCTATTTAGTACACTACTTTTCACCAAAAGAAGGGTACTACAGTATGAAGGGAACAGGGTGCCATTTGGAACAAAGTCTTTATCGTCCAGGTAATGTGGGAAATGTCTTTACTGTAATTTGATTGACTAACACCAAAGACTAACGCCATTGTCAAATCCTCAAGAACCACCTTTTGTCATCATAATCATTCAAATACATTTGACAACATTTTCAAAAGAAGATGTGTGACAAGTTGATTTGAAGAATTCAACCAGATAAACTAAGTGGTTTGGAATGTGACCAATGCCAGAATTAAACCCAGCGTAGCTGAAACAGGGTTTGTGTAGTTAAGACGGGCAAACATACATAGGATCCATTGCACACAGGGTGATTACTGCTGTTAAAGAAGGTAGCGTTGCACCCTTCACACGGTATAGCCAGGTGAACTTCGAACACGCGAGAGACATGTAATGGTCTCTACCAGTCCGGTTGCCAAGCTGCAGACCATGGTATAATGACACCGCATGATCAGCAATACATTGTACACAGAATTATTTTGGGACGATCATATCACCATTTTCAAAAACCAACACTCTGTTTCAAATGGCCCCCTCTTCACCAAATAGTGCACAGCTTTTAACCTGAGGTTTACTTATTGATATTCAACACAAAGAACAACATTCTTACTCTGTCTGAAAGCGTGTGTTTAAAAGTGAGGTAAGTCGTGGTTGTTTTTCCTGTGCAGATTATCGCCAAGGATCCCTCCAATACAGTAGACTGCTGTTCCACGGCTACAGTCACCATTCAGATCAAAGACATTAATGACAACAGCCCCACGTTCCCCCACGAAACCTACAACATCAAGGTTGATGAGCACAGTGCTAATGGAACCACTGTGGACACGATAACAGTAGGTCCATGTTATTGGTACCAGTCTAACAGTAGGTCCACGTTATTGGTACCAGTCTAACAGTAGGTCCATGTGATTGTTACCAGTCTAACAGTAGGTCCATGTGATTGTTACCAGTCTAACAGTAGGTCCATGTTATTGGTACCAGTCTAACAGTAGGTCCATGTTATTGGTACCAGTCTAACAGTAGGTCCATGTTATTGGTAACAGTCTAACAGTAGGTCCATGTTATTGGTACCAGTCTAACAGTAGGTCCATGTTATTGGTACCAGTCTAACAGTAGGTCCATGTTATTGGTACCAGTCTAACAGTAGGTCCATGTTATTGGTAACAGTCTAACAGTACCTATGATGAAAATTACAGGCCTCTCTCATCTTTTTAAGTGGGAGAACTTGCACAATTGGTGGCTGACTAAATACTTTTTTCCCCCACTGTATATGGAGGCTTAAATATCCTGACCCAGTGAGATATACATGGCGGAGACTGAATCAAGCTAGTCGTCTTGACTTCTTTCTTATCTCATTCTCGTTGGCACCAAAAGTACAAAAAGTGTTGATAGGGGACAGAATGCGGTTGGACCATCATATAATTGGCATATACATTACTCTTACTGAATTTCCACGTGGGCGAGGATATTGGAAATTTAATCAAAGCCTATTGGATGATAATTTATTTATAATTAGAACAAAGGAATTTATAACTGACTTTTTCCGACATAAAATAAGTACAGCAAATCCCCTTATTGTATGGGACACCTTCAAATATGCCTTTATAGGCCATGCAATTCAGTACTCATCTCGAAAACAAAAGCAATTTAGGTCAAAAGAGTTTATACTAACAATGGAAATAGAAAGTCTAACAGAACAGATAGATGGCAATAAAAACTGTAACATAGAGGCACAGAATAAATGGAAAAACAAAAAGAAATGGAGAAACTTATTCAAGAAAGATCAAGTGTAATATATTATAAAAATAAAGCAAACTGGATGGAATATGGGGAAAAATTCACAAAATTATTTTTTAATCTTCAACATAGGAATGCTACCAAAAAGAACTTAATGAAACTGGTTACAATTGATGGAGTCACCCATGATTCACCAAATGATATTTTGAAGGAGGAAACAAAGTACTTTAAGCATATGTTTTCTTTTCAGTCGCCTCCATCTCCTCTAACTGAAGCTAATTGTAGTGATTTTGTTTCTATTGATAATGTCAAATTAACAGCCATACAGAAAGACTCATGTGAAGGTGAAATTACAGAGGAGGAACTTCTGGATGCAATTAAAGACTTTAAGTCTGGGAAAACTCCAGGGTTGGATGGCATACCAGTTGAGGTATACCAAACCTTTTTTGATATACTAAGAGGACCGTTATTAGCATGTTTTAACCACTCCTGTGTAAATGGTAGATTATCTGACACTCAAGAAGAAGGTCTGATCTCATTATTACTGAAACAGGATACAAGTGGAAAATATAAAGATCCAGTCCATTAAAAAAATTGGAGGCCCCTTACACTTCAGTGTTGTGATGCAAAAATTCTAGCAAAATGTATAGCGTATAGAATTAAAAAGGTATTGTCGGATTTTATTCATTCTAATCAGACAGGTTTTTTACATGGAAGATACATTGGAGATAATATAAGGCACGTATTGGAAACAATAGAACACTATGGAAAATATGGGAAACCAGGCCTGCTATTCATAGCAGACTTCGAAAAGGCATTTGATAAAGTACGACTGGGGTTTATATATAAATGCCTGGAGCATTTCAATTTTGGAGAATCTCTTATAAAATGGGTCAAAATCATGTATAGTAACCCTAGGTGTAAAATAGTAAATAATGGCTATTTCTCAGAAAGTTTTAAACTGTCAAGAGGAGTGAAACAAGGTTGTCCACTATCGGCATATGTTTTCTTTTCTATTTATTGTGGCCATCGAGATGTTAGCTATTAAAATCAGATCCAATAATAATATCAGAGGATTAGAAATCCAGGGCTTAAAAACAAAGGTGTCATTGTACGCTGATGATTCATGTTTTCTTTTAAATCCACAACTAGAATCCCTCCACAGCCTCATAGAGGATCTAAATACATTTTCTAACCTCTCTGGATTACAACCAAATTATGACAAATGTACTATATTACGTATTGGATCACTAAAAAATACAATTTTTACATTACCATGTAGTTTACCAATAAAATGGTCTGATGGTGATGTGGATATACTCGGAATACATATTCCAAAGGAAATAAATGATCTCACTTCAATAAGTTTTAATAGAAAGTTAGCAAAAATAGATAAGATCTTACTACCATGGAAAGGAAAATACCTGTCAATTTGAGGAAAAATCACCCTGATTAACTCTTTAGTATTATCCCAGTTTACCTATTTGCTTATGGTCTTGCCTACGCCTAGCGAACAGTTTTTTTAATTATATGAGAAAAAAATATTCAATTTTATTTGGAACGGCAAGCCAGACAAAATTAAAAGGGCCTATTTATATAATAAATATGAATTCGGAGGACAGAAATTATTAAATATTAAAGCATTAGACCTATCACTAAAAGCTTCAGTCATACAAAAGTTATACTTAAATCCGAACTGGTTCTCTAGCAAATTAGTCAGATTGTCTCACCCAATGTTCAAGAAAGGCCTTTTTCCCTTTATTCCGATTACAACAACTCATTTTCAGTTATTTGAAAAGGAAATAATCTCCCAAATATCACTATTTCTAAAACAAGCCATAGAAAGTTGGTTGCAATTTCAATTTAATCCTCCAGAAACAACAGAACAAATAATCCAACAAATATTGTGGTTAAATTCAAATATACTAATTGACAAAAAAAACTGTATTTTTTGACAGAATGTTTAAAAAAGGTATAATCTTCGTAAATGATATCATCGGTAGGACTGGTGGAGTTATGTCGCACATGCAGCTAACAAAAACATATGGAAATGTCTGCTCTACCCAAAATTACAACCAAATAATTGCAACCTTACCGCAAAAGTGGAAGAGGAAAGTGTAGCAAAAATAGATAAGATCTTACTACCATGGAAAATTAGTTGCAAAATAGTTGGGAAGATTGCAAAATAGTTGGGAAGAGATTTTTGATGTACCGATCCCATAGCATAGTGTTTATGAACTGACACGCAAAACGACACCGGATTCAAAAATTAGAATCTTTCAGTTTAAATTATTATATAAAATTCTTGCTACCAATAGAATGTTATTTATATGGGGAATACAATCTTCCCAGCTCTGCAGATTTTGCTGTGAAGAGACAGAATCATTAGATCATTTGTTTTGGTTCTGTCCATTTGTAGCTTGTTTTTGGACACAGGTCCAGGAATGGCTAAAGGATTGCAATATTTACCTGGAGCTAACCTTGCAGATAGCATTACTGGGTGATCTGAAAAGTCATAGTCAATCGATCAATAATATAATAATACTTTTAGCAAAAATGTTTATTTTTAATTCACAATCTGTAGAAGCAATGAGAATAGAAAGGTTCAGAACTTTTGTAAAACATCACAGTACGGTTGAAATATATATGGCAAATAGAAATCCTATATGGATGGTGTTAAGAGATAGATTGGAAGTGATGCAGACAATTACATTGATGGAAGTTACAATCTATCTGCAATATTAAGCTGATCTACCCCCCCAAATAAAAAATAATACAGTAGGTCCATGTTATTGGTACCAGTCTAACAGTAGGTCCATGTTATTGGTACCAGTCTAACAGTAGGTCCATGTTATTGGTACCAGTCTAACAGTAGGTCCATGTTATTGGTACCAGTCTAACAGTAGGTCCATGTTATTGGTACCAGTCTAACAGTAGGTCCATGTTATTGGTACCAGTCTAACAGTAGGTCCATGTTATTGGTACCAGTCTAACAGTAGGTCCATGTTATTGGTACCAGTCTAACAGTAGGTCCATGTTATTGGTACCAGTCTAGCTGGAATTCAACCTATGTGCAAATGCGCTCTGTGTATTTGATTTGAGCAGTGTCTTAAAGTATCCGGTGTTAACTCACTCAACCCAGGAGACACCGCTATGTAATTCAAAAAACACTTGCAATAAAATGTGAATTGGCCTTTTGTTTAAATTATAGCCTCTGTTTCGGGTTGTTGCTGCTAAATGCATTGGAAATACAAACACAAAACTCTACTCCCCCAGGCAACCGATCCCGACACTATGGATGTTGGCAACATCAGATACAGACTTCTTCCAGACAGCATGTACGTACACTGCAAACCATTATACTGTATGTTTTCTTATGTCTTTATGATTCTTTATTAATTTACTTCCCTTTATAATAGGCTTTCATACAATGTATAACTTTTGATGTTGTCTGACGTTGGGGTGGCAAAGTTAGTGAAACGAGACCCAATGCACGAGAACTATAAACTAAAAGGGATTTCTGATTTTTCAGACTAAAGTACTTCGATGTGAATGCAACGACAGGGAGGATCTTTGTGACAAACAGCAAACTGATTGACCGCGAGGTGATCTCCCTGCATTCTCCAACTCTGCAAGCAAGAGACCAGGCCAACAACACAGGGACCACTGTGTTAGAAATCGCACTGACAGACATCAACGACCAGACACCACAGTTCAACAGAGAATCCTACGTTGACTATGTGAAAGAGGGCTCAAACCTGAGAATTCAAGTACAGGTCAGTATCTGAGTCTCTATACAAGTGGATTTCCAAACCTCTCCTCAGACGTTTCATAATTCTGTTGTAGCCCTGAACTAGCTCAACTGATTCACCCAATCAAGTGCTTGATGATTTATTTGACAAGTTAAATCCAAGTGTGGAATAAGCATTGTAAATAAGAATTTGTTCTTAATTGACACCTGTATCAATAAAGGTGAAATAAAAAAAAACATGGAACGCCTGGGGGTCCCCGACGAGAGGTTAGCTAACCCCTGCTCCACACCACAGGTGTCCAACTCATTCCACGGAGGGGTGAGAGCTTGCAGGTTTTCACTCCTCCCTTGGACTTGTTTGATCAATTAAGGTCAGTGATTAGTAAGGTCAGTGATTAGTTAGGTCAGTGATTAGTAACGTCAGTGATTAGTAAGGTCAGTGATTAGTTAGGTCAGTGATTAGTTAGGTCAGTGATTAGTAAGGTCAGTGATTAGTAAGGTCAGTGATTAGTAAGGTCAGTGATTAGTTAGGTCAGTGATTAGTAAGGTCAGTGATTAGTTAGGTCAGTGATTAGTAACGTCAGTGATTAGTTAGGTCAGTGATTAGTTAGGTCAGTGATTAGTTAGGTCAGTGATTAGTAAGGTCAGTGATTAGTAAGGTCAGTGATTAGTAAGGTCAGTGATTAGTTAGGTCAGTGATTAGTAAGGTCAGTGATTAGTTAGGTCAGTGATTAGTAACGTCAGTGATTAGTTAGGTCAGTGATTAGTAAGGTCAGTGATTAGTTAGGTCAGTGATTAGTAAGGTCAGTGATTAGTTAGGTCAGTGATTAGTAACGTCAGTGATTAGTAAGGTCAGTGATTAGTTAGGTCAGTGATTAGTTAGGTCAGTGATTAGTAAGGTCAGTGATTAGTAAGGTCAGTGATTAGTAAGGTCAGTGATTAGTTAGGTCAGTGATTAGTAAGGTCAGTGATTAGTTAGGTCAGTGATTAGTAACGTCAGTGATTAGTTAGGTCAGTGATTAGTAAGGTCAGTGATTAGTTAGGTCAGTGATTAGTAAGGTCAGTGATTAGTTAGGTCAGTGATTAGTAAGGTCAGTGATTAGTAACGTCAGTGATTAGTTAGGTCAGTGATTAGTAAGGTCAGTGATTAGTTAGGTCAGTGATTAGTTAGGTCAGTGATTAGTTAGGTCAGTGATTAGTAAGGTCAGTGATTAGTTAGGTCAGTGATTAGTTAGGTCAGTGATTAGTTAGGTCAGTGATTAGTTAGGTCAGTGATTAGTAAGGTCAGTGATTAGTAAGGTCAGTGATTAGTAAGGTCAGTGATTAGTAAGGTCAGTGATTAGTAAGGTCAGGGATTAGTAAGGTCAGTGATTAGTAAGGTCAGTGATTAGTAACGTCAGTGATTAGTTAGGTCAGTGATTAGTAAGGTCAGTGATTAGTTAGGTCAGTGATTAGTTAGGTCAGTGATTAGTAAGGTCAGTGATTAGTAAGGTCAGTGATTAGTAAGGTCAGTGATTAGTTAGGTCAGTGATTAGTTAGGTCAGTGATTAGTTAGGTCAGTGATTAGTAAGGTCAGTGATTAGTAAGGTCAGTGATTAGTAAGGTCAGTGATTAGTAACGTCAGTGATTAGTTAGGTCAGTGATTAGTAAGGTCAGTGATTAGTAAGGTCAGTGATTAGTAAGGTCAGTGATTAGTAACGTCAGTGATTAGTTAGGTCAGTGATTAGTAAGGTCAGTGATTAGTAAGGTCAGTGATTAGTTAGGTCAGTGATTAGTTAGGTCAGTGATTAGTTAGGTCAGTGATTAGTAAGGTCAGTGATTAGTAAGGTCTGTGATTAGTAAGGTCAGTGATTAGTAACGTCAGTGATTAGTAAGGTCAGTGATTAGTAAGGTCAGTGATTAGTAACGTCAGTGATTAGTTAGGTCAGTGATTAGTAAGGTCAGTGATTAGTAACGTCAGTGATTAGTTAGGTCAGTGATTAGTAAGGTCAGTGATTAGTTAGGTCAGTGATTAGTAAGGTCAGTGATTAGTAAGGTCAGTGATTAGTAAGGTCAGTGATTAGTAACGTCAGTGATTAGTTAGGTCAGTGATTAGTAAGGTCAGTGATTAGTAAGGTCAGTGATTAGTTAGGTCAGTGATTAGTTAGGTCAGTGATTAGTAAGGTCAGTGATTAGTTAGGTCAGTGATTAGTTAGGTCAGTGATTAGTAAGGTCAGTGATTAGTTAGGTCAGTGATTAGTAAGGTCAGTGATTAGTAACGTCAGTGATTAGTAAGGTCAGTGATTAGTTAGGTCAGTGATTAGTAAGGTCAGTGATTAGTAAGGTCAGTGATTAGTAAGGTCAGTGATTAGTAACGTCAGTGATTAGTAAGGTCAGTGATTAGTAAGGTCAGTGATTAGTAAGGTCAGTGATTAGTAAGGTCAGTAAGGTCAGTGATTAGTAACGTCAGTGATTAGTAAGGTCAGTGATTAGTTAGGTCAGTGATTAGTAAGGTCAGTGATTAGTTAGGTCAGTGATTAGTAAGGTCAGTGATTAGTAACGTCAGTGATTAGTAAGGTCAGTGATTAGTAAGGTCAGTGATTAGTAAGGTCAGTGATTAGTAAGGTCAGTGATTAGTAAGGTCAGTGATTAGTAAGGTCAGTGATTAGTAAGGTCAGTGATTAGTAAGGTCAGGGATTAGTAAGGTCAGTGATTAGTAAGGTCAGTGATTAGTAACGTCAGTGATTAGTTAGGTCAGTGATTAGTAAGGTCAGTGATTAGTTAGGTCAGTGATTAGTTAGGTCAGTGATTAGTAAGGTCAGTGATTAGTAAGGTCAGTGATTAGTAAGGTCAGTGATTAGTTAGGTCAGTGATTAGTTAGGTCAGTGATTAGTTAGGTCAGTGATTAGTAAGGTCAGTGATTAGTAAGGTCAGTGATTAGTAAGGTCAGTGATTAGTAACGTCAGTGATTAGTTAGGTCAGTGATTAGTAAGGTCAGTGATTAGTAAGGTCAGTGATTAGTAACGTCAGTGATTAGTTAGGTCAGTGATTAGTAAGGTCAGTGATTAGTAAGGTCAGTGATTAGTTAGGTCAGTGATTAGTTAGGTCAGTGATTAGTTAGGTCAGTGATTAGTAAGGTCAGTGATTAGTAAGGTCTGTGATTAGTAAGGTCAGTGATTAGTAACGTCAGTGATTAGTAAGGTCAGTGATTAGTAAGGTCAGTGATTAGTAACGTCAGTGATTAGTTAGGTCAGTGATTAGTAAGGTCAGTGATTAGTAACGTCAGTGATTAGTTAGGTCAGTGATTAGTTAGGTCAGTGATTAGTAAGGTCAGTGATTAGTTAGGTCAGTGATTAGTTAGGTCAGTGATTAGTAAGGTCAGTGATTAGTTAGGTCAGTGATTAGTAAGGTCAGTGATTAGTAACGTCAGTGATTAGTAAGGTCAGTGATTAGTTAGGTCAGTGATTAGTAAGGTCAGTGATTAGTTAGGTCAGTGATTAGTAAGGTCAGTGATTAGTAACGTCAGTGATTAGTAAGGTCAGTGATTAGTAAGGTCAGTGATTAGTAAGGTCAGTGATTAGTAAGGTCAGTGATTAGTAAGGTCAGTGATTAGTAACGTCAGTGATTAGTTAGGTCAGTGATTAGTAAGGTCAGTGATTAGTAAGGTCAGTGATTAGTTAGGTCAGTGATTAGTTAGGTCAGTGATTAGTTAGGTCAGTGATTAGTAAGGTCAGTGATTAGTAAGGTCTGTGATTAGTAAGGTCAGTGATTAGTAACGTCAGTGATTAGTAAGGTCAGTGATTAGTAAGGTCAGTGATTAGTAACGTCAGTGATTAGTTAGGTCAGTGATTAGTAAGGTCAGTGATTAGTAAGGTCAGTGATTAGTTAGGTCAGTGATTAGTTAGGTCAGTGATTAGTAAGGTCAGTGATTAGTTAGGTCAGTGATTAGTTAGGTCAGTGATTAGTAAGGTCAGTGATTAGTTAGGTCAGTGATTAGTAAGGTCAGTGATTAGTAACGTCAGTGATTAGTAAGGTCAGTGATTAGTTAGGTCAGTGATTAGTAAGGTCAGTGATTAGTTAGGTCAGTGATTAGTAAGGTCAGTGATTAGTAACGTCAGTGATTAGTAAGGTCAGTGATTAGTAAGGTCAGTGATTAGTAAGGTCAGTGATTAGTAAGGTCAGTGATTAGTAAGGTCAGTGATTAGTAACGTCAGTGATTAGTAAGGTCAGTGATTAGTTAGGTCAGTGATTAGTAAGGTCAGTGATTAGTTAGGTCAGTGATTAGCAAGGTCAGTGATTAGTAACGTCAGTGATTAGTAAGGTCAGTGATTAGTAAGGTCAGTGATTAGTAAGGTCAGTGATTAGTAAGGTCAGTGATTAGTAAGGTCAGTGATTAGTAAGGTCAGTGATTAGTTAGGTCAGTGATTAGTAAGGTCAGTGATTAGTTAGGTCAGTGATTAGTAAGGTCAGTGATTAGTAAGGTCAGTGATTAGTAAGGTCAGTGATTAGTAAGGTCAGTGATTAGTAAGGTCAGTGATTAGTTAGGTCAGTGATTAGTAAGGTCAGGGATTAGTAAGGTCAGTGATTAGTAAGGTCAGTGATTAGTAAGGTCAGTGATTAGTAAGGTCAGTGATTAGTAAGGTCAGGGATTAGTAAGGTCAGTGATTAGTAAGGTCAGTGATTAGTAAGGTCAGTGATTAGTAAGGTCAGTGATTAGTAAGGTCAGTGATTAGTAAGGTCAGTGATTAGTTAGGTCAGTGATTAGTAAGGTCAGTGATTAGTAAGGTCAGTGATTAGTAAGGAACTCCCCTCACCTGGTGGTCTAGGTCTTCATTTGACACAAATTGAAAGGATATAACAACATCCAGCAGCCACTGGGGCCCTCCATGGAATGAGTTTGAGACCCCTGCTCTACACGCAGTAACCAAAGGGTTAAAACCGCTCTACAGCTGACCCCTAGACCCGTAGACCCGGAACATTCCAGTAACGTTCCTAAAATTCCCAGGTTTTTGTAAAATCCAGGAATCTTCCATCTGGGATTTCTGGAAAACCTAGGAATTTGGGGAAAGGTTACCAGAATTGTGCTACCTAGGTTGTTGATGATTTTCTTCCTCCTTCTCGTTTTTTCAGGCTACTGACGGAGATGAGTCACCCAACAGCGAGATCGAGTACGGAATAGTGACCAGTGACTACAGTGCCAACTTCACCATTGACCCCACCACAGGCTGGTTGGAGAACAATGGCCCGCTAGACAGAGAGGCCATGCAGGACAAGGATAATGGGCAGGTTAAATTAAACGTGACAGCAACTGACAAAGGCAGCCCACCACTGTCCACCTGGGGGCCAGTCGTCATCAATGTGGAGGTAAGATCACCGTCCATCTCTCACAAACCTTTGACAATGAATGGAACAAGTGCACAGACAGGGTGTATTGGTACCTGGGCACACCCCCTTTTATTCATTTTGATTTAGAAGGCTGTACTGATCCTAGATCATCATTTTTTACTCTGAGAAGCTTTATGCAAATGGAACCAGACCTTGTATCTGTTTTTAGACTGGATAGATCTTTCGACAGATTGATTGGTGCAGTTTTTAACGTGTCTTCTGGAGGTGATCAGAAGTATGAGGAAGGCTCCTTGTATCTTTGTCAACCTCATGAACATGCGTTTTCCAACCTAGGACATCAACGACAACATACCGAAGTTTAGAAAAACTTCTTACACATTCTCAGTGGAGGAGGGTAAGAAAGGTAAGCGCGTTTCTTTTTGTTGAAATCAGACATTTTGCCGCCATTACCCTGATTAAAACTCCAGGGAGGATGTGGTTTTAGTCCCCCTTCTACTCAGAAAAACACTTGCCATGTTTTCCACTTGCCATGCTGTCATTGTGAATAGGAATTTGTTCTTAACTGACTTGCTTGGTTGATAATAAAGATTTAATCATCTACCAAAACATTTAGCTAATCATAAATTCAAAAAACGTAAGGCCGTCTCTGTCTGTCTCCAACAGCTGAATTCGTTGGCTCCGTCCAGGCAGTGGATTTAGACCAAACTATTGACCACAACCGCATCTCCTTCAGCATCGTCAGTGGAAGCTTCGGACAATTCATCATCCGAACCTTCAAAGACAAACCCGACGGTTACATCGGTAACATCACGGTCGACCCGGACATCGAGCTAGACTACGAAAGCAGCGTCAAGACCTTCAGTCTGAAAGCGGAGGCCACGGACCTGGGATCGATGAAGGACACCGTAACCGTGGAGGTGATTGTGTTGGATGTGAATGATGAGAGGCCCCAGTTCAAGCCCATCGGCCCGCTGCTCGTAAAGGAGAACACCACTATCACTGAAGCCGTGGGAAACATCGAGGCGGTGGACCTGGACAGTAATCACTCTCTGGTCTACCAGCTGGTCTCCAGTAGGTGCCGCTGTAATGGCTCCCTGTCGTTGGGCCCCTGCTCAGAGGACTGGTTCAACCTGGAGACCACAGGGGAGATCATGCTCAGCGAGGACTTTGTGATCGACTATGAGATGTGTGAGCAGGTTGAGCTGGAGGTCCAGGTGGTGGATGAGTTCACCCAGAAAGGGGAGAACAACAGCGCAACACCAGGTTGGTTCAACTGGGTTTGGTACTTCTGTTTTGGTCTAGGGTTGTAAAATTCCCAGGTTGAAAGATTCCCTGGGAAAAGACTCCCGGGATCAGGAGGGAAAATGCAGAAACTCCTATTCTGTAACATTACTGTCGTTAATATCTACGTTTGTAACTTTAATATCTTTCTAATCATTTCAAATTAATTTCAGGGCGCATTGTGATCAACATTGAAGACATCAATGACAACGCCCCTGCGTTCGACACAATAGATTCCTTATATGGTAAATATGTTTCTAAACTTCGGCACATTGTATGGTAAATCTGAATACCGTATTTTTTTTCAATATATAATAACAATAAAGTTATTTTATTATATTCATCTAGGTAGCTACAGATTGACTTAACAGTGTTCTTGACAACCTTTTCCCCTCTACAGTTGTGGTGTCAGAGAGTGCCTCTGTAGGCTCAGTAATCGCCAGTGTCACTGTGAGTATAACTGTTTGAAATGTACAACGTCAGTTATTTTCTATTTGATAAGGTATATCAAAATAAGTCCAGGGGCGGGTGTGTTTTTGTTTTGTTTTTGAATCTCAGAATGTAGCTTTAAAAGGTAGACTCTGCAATTTGACATTATACACAATGGGACAGCTTCTTGCTATGCAGAAAACAACAACAACAACAACATTTTAATCTAATATAAAGTATACCTTTTAATACATTTAACTTGCCGGTTGTGATGTGAGTTATGAATTCCAGTCTTCCTTTTTTCCTTCCATAGGCTACAGACCGTGATTCCGGGAAGAATAGGCTAATTACATTTTCGATAACAAGTGTGCAATTCAGGGATGACGTCAACAATAAAACGACTAACGTGGACAGAGTGTTTCGAGTTGTCACCACACAGGAAGACGATAAATACGTTGGAAATATTCAGTGAGTGTACAGTTGAAGGTCGGAAGTTTACATACACCTTAGCCAAATACATTTAAACTCAGTTTTTCACAATTCCTGACATTTAATCCTAGTAAAAATTCCCTGTCTTAGGTCAGTTAGGATCACCGCTTTATTTTAAGAATGTGAAATGTCAGAATAATAGTAGAGAGAATGATTTATTTTCTGCTTTTATTTCTTTCATCACATTCCCAGTGGGTCAGAAGTTTACATACACTCAATTAGTATTTGGTAGCATTGCCTTTAAATTGTTTAACTTGGGTAAAACGTTTCAGGTAGCCTTCCACAAGTTTCCCACAATAAGTTGGGTGAATTTTGGCCCATTCCTCCTGACAGAGCTGGTGTAACGGAGTCAGGTTTGTAGGCCTCCTTGCTCGCACACGCTTTTTCAGTTCTGCCCACACATTTTCTATAGGATTGAGGTCATGGCTTTGTGATGGCCACTCCAATACCTTGACTTTGTTGTCCTTAAGCCATTTTGCCACAACTTTGGAAGTATGCTTGGGGTCATTGTCCATTTGGAAGACCCATTTCCGACCAAGCTGTAACTTCCTGACTGATGTCTTGAGATGTTGCTTTAATATATCCACATAATTTTCCTTCCTCGTGATGCCATCTATTTTGTGAAGTGCACCAGTCCTTCCTGCAGCAAAGCACCCCCACAGCATGATGCTGCCACCCCCGTGCTTCACGGTTGGGATGGTGTTCTTCGGCTTGCAAGCATACCACTTTTTCCTCCAAACATAACGATGGTCATTATGGCCAAACAGTTCTATTTTTGTTTCATCAGACCAGAGGACATTTCTCCAAAAAGTATGATCTTTGTCCCCATGTGCAGTTGCAAACCGTAGTCTGGCTTTTTTATGGCGGTTTTGAAGCAGTGGCTTCTTCCTTGCTGAGCGGCTTTCAGTTTATGTAGATATAGGACTCGTTTTACTGTGGATATAGATACTTTTGTACCTGTTTCCCCCAGCATCTTTACAAGGTCCTTTGCTGTTGTTCTGGGATTGTTTTGCACACCAAAATACGTTCAGCTCTAGGAGACAGAAAGCGTCTCCTTCCTGAGCGGTATGACGGCTGCGTGGTCCCATGGTGTTTATACTTGCGTACTATTGTTTGTACAGATGAACGTGGTACCTTCAGGCATTTGGAAATTGCGCCCAAGGATGAACCAGACTTGTGGAGGTCTACAATTTTTCTTCTGAGGTCTTGGCTGATTTATTTTGATTTTCCCATGATGTCAAGCAAAGAGGCACTGTGCTTGAAGGTAGGCCTTGAAATATATCCACAGGTACACCTCCAATTGACTCAAATTATGTCAATTAGCCTATCAGAAGCTTCTAAAGCTATGACATCATTTTCTGGAATTTTCCAAGCTGTTTAAAGGCACAGTCAACTTAGTGTATGTAAACTTCTGACCCACTGGAATTGCGATACAGTGAATTATAAGTGAAATAATATGTCTGTAAACAACGGTTGGAAAAATTACTTGTGTCATGCACAAAGTAGATGTCCTAACCGACTTGCCAACACTCTTTGTGGAGTGGTTGAAAAACAAGTTTTAATGACTCCAACCTAAGTGTATGTAAACTTCCGACTTCAACTGTAAATACTGTCCGCCAAGTCATGTTTTAATTTCTGATTTCACTATAATTAATAGCCATTATGCGACAAAAAGTGAAAATGATTTGTTAGGTTTTATGCTGTTAGTTGGATACAGAAGAATAACAGGTCTTTCAACGTTGCAGGAACGATGAAGCGCTAAATATCGATGTTAAAGGAAAGTATTTGGTGACAGTTGGGGCAACTAACACTGAAGAACCGAAACTCTTCTCTGAAACCAAACTGGAGGCAGGTGTAAAACTTACTGTAATTCATCCAAAGGTGTTGATGGTTACATTAGTGAACATATTTCATTCTCTGTTCTTACTGTTCTCTCTTACCCTCTGTCTGTCTGTCTGTCTGTCTGTCTGTCTGTCTGTCTGTCTGTCTGTCTGTCTGTCTGTCTGTCTGTCTGTCTGTCTGCCTGTCTGCCTGTCTGCCTGTCTGTCTGTCTGTCTGTCTGTCTGTCTGCCTGCCTGTCTTCCTGCCTGCCTGTCTGTCTGTCTGTCTGTCTGCCTGTCTGCCTGCCTGTCTGCCTGCCTGTCTTCCTGCCTGCCTGTCTGTCTGTCTGCCTGCCTGCCTGCCTGCCTGCCTGCCTGCCTGCCTGTCTGTCTGTGTGTCTGTCTGTCTGCCTGTCTGCCTGTCTATCTGTCTGCCTGTCTAACACTTTGTTTCATGTTCCCCTCTCCAGATCTTCACAGTTGACAGGAGCTTAAAAGTTCAGCTTTTGTTTTCAAAAACAGTAGAAGAAGTTAAAGCGGCCCAAAGTCAGATCGTACTGTAAGAGATCTTTACTGCATATATTCACTATATTACAAATGTAGCATGAAAATGTAGTAACATAATAAACTATAGACATGTATTTATATTAATTCATTTATACGTTTAACCATTCATGTGGAAGTCCCTATAGGAAGACTTTCAGATTAAAATGATGTTGACAAGTGTTTTAACCACAGCGTGGGTAATAAATGAATGAGTTAACTTTATCAATGTTTCCTTGCAGGCTTCTCACTGCAGCAACACAGACGAAAGTGGAAGTTGTTAGGGCTGAACCAGGCAGTCCGGAAACCAGGTAGGTTAGGGCTGAACCAGGCAGTCCAGAAACCAGGTAGGTTAGGGCTGATCCAGGCAGTCCAGAAACCAGGTAGGTTAGGGCTGAACCAGGCAGTCCAGAAACCAGGTAGGTTAGGGCTGAACCAGGCAGTCCGGAAATCAGGTAGGTTAGGGCTGATCCAGGCAGTCCGGAAACCAGGTAGGTTAGGGCTGAACCAGGCAGTCTGGAAACCAGGTAGGTTAGGGCTGAACCAGGCAGTCCGGAAACCAGGTAGGTTAGGGCTGATCCAGGCAGTCTGGAAACCAGGTAGGTTAGGGCTGATCCAGGCAGTCCAGAAACCAGGTAGGTTAGGGCTGAACCAGGCAGTCCGGAAACCAGGTAGGTTAGGGCTGATCCAGGCAGTCCAGAAACCAGGTAGGTTAGGGCTGATCCAGGCAGTCCGGAAACCAGGTAGGTTAGGGCTGATCCAGGCAGTCCGGAAACCAGGTAGGTTAGGGCTGAACCAGGCAGTCTGGAAACCAGGTAGGTTAGGGCTGAACCAGGCAGTCCGGAAACCAGGTAGGTTAGGGCTGAACCAGGCAGTCTGGAAACCAGGTAGGTTAGGGCTGAACCAGGCAGTCCAGAAACCAGGTAGGTTAGGGCTGAACCAGGCAGTCCGGAAACCAGGTAGGTTAGGGCTGATCCAGGCAGTCCGAAACCAGGTAGGTTAGGGCTGATCCAGGTAATCCGGAAACCAGGTAGGTTAGGGCTGATCCAGGCAGTCCGGAAACCAGGTAGGTTAGGGCTGATCCAGGCAGTCCGGAAACCAGGTAGGTTAGGGCTGATCCAGGCAGTCCGGAAACCAGGTAGGTTAGGGCTGATCCAGGCAGTCTGGAAACCAGGTAGGTTAGGGCTGAACCAGGCAGTCTGGAAACCAGGTAGGTTAGGGCTGAACCAGGCAGTCTGGAAACCAGGTAGGTTAGGGCTGATCCAGGCAGTCCAGAAACCAGGTAGGTTAGGGCTGAACTAGGCAGTCCGGAAACCAGGTAGGTTAGGGCTGATCCAGGCAGTCCAGAAACCAGGTAGGTTAGGGCTGATCCAGGCAGTCCGGAAACCAGGTAGGTTAGGGCTGATCCAGGCAGTCCGGAAACCAGGTAGGTTAGGGCTGAACCAGGCAGTCTGGAAACCAGGTAGGTTAGGGCTGAACCAGGCAGTCCGGAAACCAGGTAGGTTAGGGCTGAACCAGGCAGTCTGGAAACCAGGTAGGTTAGGGCTGAACCAGGCAGTCCAGAAACCAGGTAGGTTAGGGCTGAACCAGGCAGTCCGGAAACCAGGTAGGTTAGGGCTGATCCAGGCAGTCCGGAAACCAGGTAGGTTAGGGCTGATCCAGGTAATCCGGAAACCAGGTAGGTTAGGGCTGATCCAGGCAGTCCGGAAACCAGGTAGGTTAGGGCTGATCCAGGCAGTCCGGAAACCAGGTAGGTTAGGGCTGATCCAGGCAGTCCGGAAACCAGGTAGGTTAGGGCTGATCCAGGCAGTCTGGAAACCAGGTAGGTTAGGGCTGAACCAGGCAGTCCAGAAACCAGGTAGGTTAGGGCTGATCCAGGCAGTCCGGAAACCAGGTAGGTTAGGGCTGATCCAGGGAATCCGGAAACCAGGTAGGTTAGGGCTGATCCAGGCAATCCGGAAACCAGGTAGGTTAGGGCTGATCCAGGCAATCCGGAAACCAGGTAATGACATCACACGACTACCAGGGCCGGGGTCAGTTCCACTTGAATTCCAGTCAATTCAGAAAGTAAACCAAATTCCAATTCCACATTTTCCTAATTGAGGAGCATTGCAGATCATTGGAATTGGAATTTCAGTGTACTTCCTGAATTGAATTGGAATTGACCCCAACCCTGACTACTACATACCGATGTATTTCTTCTTCCTTCTGATGAACGAATAGAGCACCATTAACTTCGACACTATTCAGTGTGTGTGTGATCTGTGTCACTGCTCAAGTAGTTTAGAAATACATCATTAAAAAGGTGAAAAATTAAGTTACAAAAAAAGAAAATCCTTCATCCTTTTGCAGGGCGGCTGGCGATACTGTAATGGAGGTGTACTTTGTGAATGCCAATGGAACGGCCCTCGACTCTGACAGTGCTGAGACTATTCTGTCCAAGAGTGATGAACGATTCAAATTACAGATTGAATATGGCCTGAAATATATCGTAAGTAAACTATTTTTCCCCTCATGCCTGGACATTACCATACACATAAAATACACATCTATTTTATAACAAATGTCACTTTTCATTTCTTGGATTTAGAATCTCAAGTAGTCTCCCCGAACTCACTGAATTGAATTTGAATTGTCTCCAACCCGGCCTTGGACATGCTAAATGAATATTCCTCTTGGGCTGTGTCACGATCGTCAGGGAGAGACCAATGCGCAGCGTGATGAACAAACATACTTTAATTAGTTAAAGTGTAAACACAATACAAAACAAGAAACGACTCGTGAAGTCCACGGTATCAATGACCGAACACGGAACAAAAACCCACAAACACAAAGGGAAAACAGACAGTTTAAATATGGCTCCCAATCAGAGACAACCAGCCAACAGCTGACACTCGTTGCCTCTGATTGGGAGTCACTCAGGCAAACATAGAATAAAACAAACTAGAACCCCCAACATAGACATATAACACATAGAATAAACACACCCTGGCTCAACAAATAGAGTCCCAGAGCCAGGGTGTGACAGGCTGTGTCCAAAATGAGACCCTATTCCCTATGTAGTGCACTATATTTGACCAGGGCTCTGGTGAAATATAGTGCACTACATAGGGAATAGCATTCCTATAGGGACTTCCACATGAATGGTTAAACTTACAAATGAATAAATATAAATAAATGTCTGTGTCACGATCGTCAGGGAGAGACCAAGGCGCAGCGTTGAATGCGTACATATTTATTAATAGAATGATCACACGATCAAAACAACGGACGATAACGTGATGTCTACGGTTTAACACAAACCAAACAAGAACAAGAAACCACAAACACAAAGTGAAAGACAGACAGTTAAATATGGCTCCCAATCAGAGACAACCAGCTGACACTCGTTGCCTCTGATTGGGAGTCACTCAGGCCAACATAGAAATACAAACATAGAATACACACCCTGGCTCAACATAACAGTGTCCCCAGAGCCAGGGCGTGACAGTACCCCCTAAAGGCGCGGACTCCGACCGCGCCAACTAAATACCACAGGGGAGGGACCGGGTGGGCACTCCGCCTTGGCGGCGGATCCGGCCCGGGCCTGATCCCCACTCCCTCTCCAACCCCCAAAGTACCCCTGGTCCGGTCTGGCCCCGCTGGTCGGAGCTGGACTGTACACTGATGGAGCGGATTGCTCTAGCTCGGCGTAACGCATCTGACCGGTGCCGGACCAGGCACCAGTGGAACAGGCACGGGCCGTGCCGGACCGACGACGCACACCACTGGCTTGGTGTGGGGAACAGGCACGGGCCGTGCTGGACTGACGACGCACACCACTGGCTTGGTGTGGGGAGCAGGAATGGGCCGAGCCGGGCTGACGAAACGCACCACAGACTTGGTGCGAGGAGCAGGAATGGGCCGGACTGGGCTGGCGACGCGCACCACAGACTTGGTGCGGAGAGCAGGAACGGGCCGGACAGGGCTGACGAAACGCACCACAGACTTGGTGCGGGGAGCAGGAATGGGCCGAGCCGGGCTGACGAAACGCACCACAGACTTGGTGCGAGGAGCAGGAATGGGCCGAGCCGGGCTGACGACGCGCACCACTGACTTGGTGCGGGGAGCAGGAACGGGCCGAGCCGGGCTGACGAGACGCACCACAGACTTGGTGCGGGGAGCAGGAATGGGCCGGACTGGGCTGGCGACGCGCACCACAGACTTGGTGTGGAGAGCAGGAACAGGCCGGACAGGGCTGACGAAACGCACCACAGACTTGGTGCGGGGAGCAGGAACAGACCGGACCGTACTGGGGACACACACCACTGGCCCTACACCGGGATCTGGAACGGGCCGGACCGGACTGGTAACACACCCCAGTACCTCTCGCCGTGCCTCTCCACCTTCCATCCCCTCTTCGACCAGTGGCCCCCGTAACCTGGCGGCCTCCTCTGCCAACCCGCTGGACCGCTCTATCGCGGCCTCCTGCTGCCCCGACGTCGTGAGCCCCCCCCTAAAAATGTTCTGGGGGTCTCTCCTCCCCGTGGGCCAGGCCTCTATCGTTCTCGCCCAACTCTCGCTCTTCTGTCTCCAACTCCCGCTATTCAGCTCCTCAATGGGCTTGACCCAGTCGAGGCTCTTCCTCCATTGTTCCCAAGTCCACTCTCTCTGCTCTTCCCTCGGCTTGACCCAGTCGAGGCTGCCACGGAGATCTGCTAGGGATCTCCCTGGCGATGGCTCCTCGACTCGCTGCTTGGTCCAGTTGTGGTGGTTTCTTCTGTCACGATCGTCAGGGAGAGACCAAGGCGCAGCGTTGAATGCGTACATATTTATTAATAGAATGATCACACGATCAAAACAACGGACGATAACGTGATGTCTACGGTTTAACACAAACCAAACAAGAACAAGAAACCACAAACACAAAGTGAAAGACAGACAGTTAAATATGGCTCCCAATCAGAGACAACCAGCTGACACTCGTTGCCTCTGATTGGGAGTCACTCAGGCCAACATAGAAATACAAACATAGAATACACACCCTGGCTCAACATAACAGTGTCCCCAGAGCCAGGGCGTGACAGTCTGCAGTTGATAATGTTACTACATTTTCATGCTACGTTTGTAATATAGTGAATATATGCAGTAAATATTTCTTACAGTACGATCTGACTTTGGGCCGCTAAAGGAATGTTCCCCTGAGCTAGGGTAGCAAAATTCTGGTAACTTTCCAGGTTTTCCAGAAATCCTTATTGGAAGAATCCCTTTATCAGGAGGCAGTAAGCAATAATTCTGGAATCTTCCAACCGTGATTTTTTGAAAACAAGGGAATTCTGGGGAAGTTACTGTAATTTTTGCAACCCTACTCTGAACTCTGTGTGGTGTTGCAGGGGGGGACTGTGGTGACAGAGAAGCAGGTGGATCCAGTACTGTTCGTTCTGCTGGGGCTGGTGGCGGGCCTCATCATCGTCCTGGCTGTCATGACAACATCTCTCGTCTGCACCCGCAGGAGGTAAGCTGAGACCTGGGCCCGTAAGTATAAAACGTCTCAGAGTAGAAGTGCTGATCTATGATCAGTTTTGTCCTTTTAGATTATAATCAGTGGTGTAAAGTACTTAAGTAAAAATACTTTAAAGTACTACTTCAGTAGTTTTTTTGGGGTATCTGTACTTTACTTTACTATTTATATTTTTGACAACTTTTACTTTTACTCCACTACATTCCTAAAGAAAATAATGTACTTTTTACTCCATACATCGTCCAAAAGTACTCCTTACATTTTGAATGCTTAGCAGGACAGGAAAATCGTCTAATTCACGCACGTATCAAGAGAACCTCCATGGACATCTCTACTGCCTATGATCTGGCGGACTCACTAAACACAAATGCTTTGTTTGTAAATTATATCTGACTGTTGAAGTGTGCCCCTGGCTATCCGTAAATTAAAAGAACAAGAAAATCGTGCCGTCTGGGTTGCTTACTTTAAGGAATTTGAAATGATTTATACTTTTACTTTTAATACTTAAGTATATTTAAAACCAAATACTTTTAGACTTTTACTAAAGTAGTATTTTACGGAGTCATTTTCTTTTAAGGTATCTTTACTTTTACTCAAGTATGACAATTGGGTACTTTTTCCACCACTGATTATATAATTAATAGTATTATATGGACAAGGGGACTGTCACGAAAACTGATGTGGATGCAGTGGTGGAGTCAAGCGCAGGACAAGGAGGCTAAGTCCAAAATGACTTTACTAGAATGGACAAAGTCAAAACAAAAGGCCTCTAAACCAAGGAGGCGAACGATTACGCACACACGCGTAAAACACTAAACATCGAACAAGACACCAATCGGACAGGCGGACAATTACACACAACTGCAAACAAACCAAAAGGGAAACTTATAGGTGACATAATCAATACTCAATACGAAACAGGTGCACACACAAGACCAGACCAAACAACTATCGAGAACATCCAGCGGTGGCAGCTAGTACTCCGGGGACGACGAACGCCGAAGCCTGCCCGAGCAAGGAGGAGGAGCAGCCTCGGCAGAATCCGTGACAGGGACCTGATCCTATATCAGCACTCTGACGTGTTTGATACGATTCACTTAATGGACCTAAGAAGACATTTGAGAAGTTCTTAAGAAATTTGGAGGGATTAGAATTTATGATCAATCTTATGAAATTCTTTGTAAGAACCCAATCAAAAGCAGGATCAATTCAGGTTAGTTAGTGATTAGTGTGGTGCTCAGTTGGTAGAGCATGACTACCAGGGTAGTGGGTTCGATTCCCAGGACCACCCATATGTAAAAAAAATTATGCACGCATGACAAAGTAGCTTTGGATAAAAATATAAATGCAACGTGCAACAATTTAAAAAAGATTTTACTGCGTTACAGTTCATTTAAGGAAATCAGTCAATTGAAATGAATTCGTTAGGCCCTAATCTATGGATTTCACATGCTTGGGATACAGATATGCATCTGTTGGTCACAGATATACCTTTTTAAAATGTAGGGGCGTGAATCAGAAAACCAGTCAGTATCTGGTGTGACCACAATTTGGATATTGGCGGGAACTGGAAAATGCCGCCTTACGTTGATCCAGAGCATCCCAAACTCAATGGGTGACACATCTGGTGAGTATGCAGGCCATGGAAGAACTGGGACATTTTCAACTTCCAGGAATTGTGTACAGATCCTTGCGACATGGGGCCGTGCATTATCATGCTGAAACATGATGTGATGGCGGTCGGATGAATGGCACGACAATGGGCCTCAGGATCTCGTCACGGTATCTCTGTGCATTCAAATTGTCAACAATAAAATGCAGCTGTGTTCATTGTCCGTAGCATATGCCTGCCCATACCATAACCCCACCGCCACCATGGGGCACTGTGTTCACAACTTTTACATCAGCAAACCGCTCGCCCACACGACGCCATCTGCCCGGTACAGTTGAAACCGGGATTCATCTGTGAAGAGCACACTTCTCCAGCGTGCCAGTGACCATCGAAGGTGAGCTACGATGCCAAACTGCAGTCAGGTCAAGACCTTGGTGAGGACGACGCGCACGCAGATTATCTTTTCTTTACAGTTTCTGACAGTTTTTAGAAAGTCTTTTGGTTGTGCAAAACCCACAGTTCCATCAGCTGTCCAGGTGGCTGGTCTCAGACGATCCCGCAGGTGAAGAAGCCAGATGTGGAGGTCCTTGGCTGGCGTGGTTACATGTGGTCAGTGGTTGTGAGGCCGATTGGACTTACTGCCAAATTCTCTAAAATTATGTTGGAGGCGGCTTATGGTAGAGAAATTAACATCCAATTCTCTGGCAACAGCTCTGGTGGACATTCCTGCAGTCAGCATGCAATTGCATCTGTGGCATTGTGTTATTTGACAAAACTGCACGTTTTAGAGTGGCCTTTTATTGTCCCCGTTCACAAGGTGCACCTGTGTAATGATCATGCTGTGCACAAAATTATAGAAATACGTTTTTTTTGTGCGTATGGAATATTTCTGGGATCTTTTATTTCAGCTCATGAAATGGGACCAACACTTTAACGTTTTTCAACCACTCCACACATTTCTTGTTAACAAACTATAGTTTTGGCAAGTCGGTTAGGACATCTACTTTGTGCATGACACAAGTAATTTTTCCAACCATTGTTTACAGAGAGATTATTTCACTTATAATTCACTCTATCACAATTCCAGTGGGTCAGAAGTTTACATACACTAAGTTGACTGTGCCTTTAAACAGCTTGGAAAATTCCAGAAAATAATGTCATGGCTTTAGAAGCTTCTGATAGGCTAATTGACATCATTGGAGTCAATTGGAGGTGTACCTGTGGGTGTATTTCAAGGCCTACCTTCAAACTCAGTGCCTCTTTGCTTGACATCATGGGAAAATCAAAAGAAATCAGCCAAGACCTCAGAAAAATAATTGTAGACCTCCACAAGTCTGGTTCATCCTTGGGAGCAATTTCCAAACGCCTGAAGGTACCACGTTCATCTGTACAAACAATAGTACGCAAGTATAAACACCATGGGACCACGCAGCCGTCATACCGCTCAGGAAGGAGACGCGTTCTGTCTCCTAGAGATTAACGTACTTTGGTGCGAAAAGTGCAAATCAATCCCAGAACAACAGCAAAGGACCTTGTGAAGATGCTGGAGGAAACAGGTACAAAATTATCTATATCCACAGTAAAACAAGTCCTATATCGACATAACCTGAAAGCCGCTCAGCAAGGAAGAAGCCACTGCACCAAAACCGCCATAAAAAAGCCACGGTTTGCAACTGCACATGGGGACAAAGATCGTACTTTTTGGAGAAATGTCCCCTGGTCTGATGAAACAAAAATAAAACTGTTTGGCCATAATGACCAATCGTTATGTTTGGAGGGAAAAGGGGGATGCTTGCAAGCCGAAGAACACCATCCCAACCGTGAAGCACGGGGGTGGCAGCATCATGCTGTGGGGGTGCTTTGCTGCAGGAGGGACTGGTGCACTTCACAAAATAGATAGCATCATGAGAAAGGAAAATTATGTGGATATATTGAAGCAACATCTCAAGACATCAGTCAGGAAGTTACAGCTTGGTCGGAAATGGGTCTTCCAAATGAACAATGACCCCAAGCATACTTCCAAAGTTGTGGCAAAATGGCTTAAGGACAACAAAGTCAAGGTATTGGAGTGGCCATCACAAAGCCCTGACCTCAATCCTATAGAAAATGTGTGGGCAGAACTGAAAAAGCGTGTGCGAGCAAGGAGGCCTACAAACCTGACTCCGTTACACCAGCTCTGTCAGGAGGAATGGGCCAAAATTCACCCAACTTATTGTGGGAAGCTTG
The DNA here is from genome assembly GCF_020615455.1 of Coregonus clupeaformis. Taxonomy (NCBI): domain Eukaryota; kingdom Metazoa; phylum Chordata; class Actinopteri; order Salmoniformes; family Salmonidae; genus Coregonus; species Coregonus clupeaformis. The sequence goes on from NW_025535017.1 coordinate 100,485, forward strand.
TGGAAGGCTACCCGAAACATTTGACCCAAGTTAAACAATTTAAAGGCAATGCTACCAAATACTAATTGAGTGTATGTAAACTTCTGACTCACTGGGAATGTGATGAAATAAATAAAAGCTGAAATAAATCATTCTCTCTACTATTATACTGACATTTCACATTCTTAAAATAAAGTGTTGATCCTAACTGACCTAAAACAGGGAATTTTTACTAGGATTAAATGTCAGGAATTGTGAAAAACTGAGTTTAAATCTATTTGGCTAAGGTGTATGTAAACTTCCGACTTCAACTGTAGGTTAAATAAGGATTTTTAAGCCTTGATACAATTGAGACATGGATTGTGTATGTGTGCCATTCAGAGGGTCAATGGGTAAGATAACATATTTAAGTGCCTTTAAACGGGGTATGGTAGTAAGTGCCAGGCACACCGGTTTGTGTCAAGAACTGCAACGCTGCTGGGTTTTTCACGCTCAACAGTTTCCTGTGTGTATCAAGAATGGTCCACCACCCAAAGGAAATCCAGCCTACATAACACAACTGTGGGACACATTGGAGTCAACATGGGCCAACATTTCTGTGGAACGCTTTCGACACCTTGTAGAGTCCATGCCCCTACGAATCGAAGCTGTTCTGAGGGCAAAAGGGGGTGCAACTCAATATTAAGAAGGTGTTCCTTTTGTCTGGTATACTCAGTGTCTATTAGGGTACAACCATGTCACTACAATGTGAATGGTAACTATGGTAACTATGGTAACTATGGTAACTATGGTCAGAAAAGTAGAAATCCACTCCATGGTATGCTGCTCCCAAAGTGTTTAATGAGAAAAGGGTAGCAGGTAACTAGTAGGGGGTTAGTTAGTAGGGGTAACTAGTAGGGGTTAGTTAGTAGGGGTAACTAGTAGGGGTTACTTAGTAGGGGTAACTAGTAGGGGTTACTTAGTAGGGGTAACTAGTAGGGAATAGTTAGAATGGATAGCTAGTAGGGGTTAGTTAGTATGGGTAACTATTTAGTATGAGTTAGTTAGTTAGAATGGGTACCTGGTATGGATGAGTTAGTATGGGTTAATTTGTATGGGTTAGTTAGTAATGGTAACTGGTATGGGTTAGTTAATGTGGGTAACTAGTATGTGTTAGTGTGGGTAACTAGCATATGTTAGTATGGGTAACTAGTATGTGTTAGTTTGTATGGGTCAGTTAGTATGGGTAACTGGTATGGTTTAGTAAGTATGGGAAACTGGTAGGGGTTAGCTAGTATAGGTTAGTTCGTACTAAACATCTCCTGAGTGGCGCAGTGGTCTAAGGCACTGCATCGCAGTGCTAGCTGTGCCACTAGAGATCCTGGTTCGAATCCAGGCTCTGTCGTAGCCGGCCGCGACCGGGAGACCCATGGGGCGGCGCACAATTGGCCCAGCGTCGTCCAGGGTATGGGAGGAAATGGCCGGCAGGGGATGTAGCTCAGTTGGTAGAGCATGGCGTTTGCAACGCCAGGGTTGTGGGGTTCGATAAAATAATGTATGTGCTAACTGTAAGTCGCTCTGGATAAGAGCGTCTGCTAAATGACTAAAATGTTAAATGTAAAATGTACGGGTAACTAACCTACGGACGGTAATATTTCACAGCTACAGAACGAAGCTGAAGGCAGCTAAAGCCATGAACTCAGCAGCCAAGGTGGTGACTGGTGGAGATGGGAAGAGTGGGCCTGTCGTTCCTGGAACCAACAAGTACACCATGGAGGGGCGAGTCCTGACTGGAACACATAGGCTGCATCCCAAATGACACCCTATTCCTTACATAGTGCACTAGTTCTGACTGGAACACATAGGCTGCATCCCAAATGACACCCTATTCCTTACATAGTGCACTAGTTCTGACTGGAACACATAGGCTGCATCCCAAATGACACCCTATTCCTTACATAGTGCACTAGTTCTGACTGGAACACATAGGGTGCATCCCAAATGACACCCTATTCCTTACATAGTGCACTAGTTCTGACTGGAACACATAGGCTGCATCCCAAATGACACCCTATTCCTTACATAGTGCACTAGTTCTGACTGGAACACATAGGCTGCATCCCAAATGACACCCTATTCCTTACATAGTGCACTAGTTCTGACTGGAACACATAGGGTGCATCCCAAATGACACCCTATTCCTTACATAGTGCACTAGTTCTGACTGGAACACATAGGGTGCATCCAACTACCTACAGGAAATGTACAGTATTGTATCACAAATGTAATTGTAACGTGTAAAGAAATGCATTCCACCCTGTCTCTGCTTGAAAAGCCTGTAAGGCTAGTTTGGAGTGCATGTTGGAAACACGTTATCAAGTCATTTCACATGTTAGAATTGCCAAGAGAATAGGGTAACGGTGTTGTCCCTGGGTGTGTGTCTAGGGGTAACGGTGTTGTCTCTGTCCCTGGGTGTGTGTCTAGGGGTAACGGTGTTGTCCCTGGGTGTGTGTCTAGGGGTAACGGTGTTGTCCCTGGGTGTGTGTCTAGGGGTAACGGTGTTGTCTCTGTCCCTGGGTGTGTGTCTAGGGGTAACGGTGTTGTCTCTGTCCCTGGGTGTGTGTCTAGGGGTAACGGTGTTGTCCCTGGGTGTGTGTCTAGGGTAACAGTGTTGTCTCTGTCCCTGGGTGTGTGTCTAGGGTTAACGGTGTTGTCTCTGTCCCTGGGTGTGTGTCTAGGGGTAACGGTGTTGTCCCTGGGTGTGTGTCTAGGGGTAACGGTGTTGTCCCTGGGTGTGTGTCTAGGGGTAACGGTGTTGTCTCTGTCCCTGGGTGTGTGTCTAGGGGTAACGGTGTTGTCCCTGGGTGTGTGTCTAGGGGTAACGGTGTTGTCTCTGTCCCTGGGTGTGTCTAGGGGTAACGGTGTTGTCCCTGGGTGTGTGTCTAGGGTAACGGTGTTGTCCCTGGGTGTGTGTCTAGGGGTAACGGTGTTGTCCCTGGGTGTGTGTCTAGGGGTAACGGTGTTGTCCCTGGGTGTGTGTCTAGGGGTAACGGTGTTGTCCCTGGGTGTGTGTCTAGGGGTAACGGTGTTGTCTCTGTCCCTGGGTGTGTGTCTAGGGGGTAACGGTGTGGTGTCTGTCCCTGGGTGTGTGTCTAGGGGTAGCGGTGTTGTCCCTGGGTGTGTGTCTAGGGGTAACGGTGTTGTCCCTGGGTGTGTGTCTAGGGTAACGGTGTTGTCTCTGTCCCTGGGTGTGTGTCTAGGGGTAACGGTGTTGTCTCTGTCCCTGGGTGTGTGTCTAGGGGTAACAGTGTGGTGTCTGTCCCTGGGTGTGTGTCTAGGGTAACGGTGTGGTCTCTGTCCCTGGGTGTGTGTCTAGGGGTAACGGTGTTGTCTCTGTCCCTGGGTGTGTGTCTAGGGTAACGGTGTTGTCTCTGTCCCTGGGTGTGTGTCTAGGGGGTAACGGTGTTGCCTCTGTCCCTAGGTGTGTGTCTAGGGGGTAACAGTGTTGTCCCTGGGTGTGTGTCTAGGGGTAACGGTGTTGTCCCTGGGTGTGTGTCTAGGGTAACGGGGTTGTCTCTGTCCCTGGGTGTGTGTCTAGGATAACGGTGTTGTCTCTGTCCCTGGGTGTGTGTCTAGGGGTAACGGTGTTGTCTCTGTCCCTGGGTGTGTGTCTAGGGTAACGGTGTTGTCCCTGGGTGTGTGTCTAGGGGTAACGGTGTTGTCTCTGTCCCTGGGTGTGTGTCTAGGGGTAACGGTGTGGTCTCTGTCCCTGGGTGTGTGTCTAGGGGTAACGGTGTTGTCCCTGGGTGTGTGTCTAGGGTAATGGTGTTGTCCCTGGGTGTGTGTCTAGGGTAATGGTGTTGTCTCTGTCCCTGGGTGTGTGTCTAGGGTAACGGTGTTGTCCCTGTCCCTGGGTGTGTGTCTAGGGTAACGGTGTTGTCTCTGTCCCTGGGTGTGTGTCTAGGGGGTAACGGTGTGGTCTCTGTCCCTGGGTGTGTGTCTAGGGGTAACGGTGTGGTCTCTGTCCCTGGGTGTGTGTCTAGGGGTAACAGTGTTGTCTCTGTCCCTGGGTGTGTGTCTAGGGGTAACGGTGTTGTCTCTGTCCCTAGGTGTGTGTCTAGGGGTAACAGTGTTGTCTCTGTCCCTGGGTGTGTGTCTAGGGGGTATCGGTGTTGTCCCTGGGTGTGTGTCTAGGGGTAACGGTGTTGTCCCTGGTGTGTGTGTCTAGGGTAACGGTGTGGTCTCTGTCCCTGGGTGTGTGTCTAGGGGTAACGGTGTTGTCCCTGTCCCTGGGTGTGTGTCTAGGGTAACGGTGTTGTCTCTGTCCCTGGGTGTGTGTCTAGGGGGTAACGGTGTTGTCCCTGGGTGTGTGTCTAGGGGTAACGGTGTTGTCTCTGTCCCTAGGTGTGTGTCTAGGGGTAACGGTGTTGTCCCTGGGTGTGTGTCTAGGGTAACGGTGTTGTCTCTGTCCCTGGGTGTGTGTCTAGTGGTAACGGTGTTGTCCCTGGGTGTGTGTCTAGGGTAACGGTGTTGTCTCTGTCCCTGGGTGTGTGTCTAGGGGTAACGGTGTTGTCTCTGTCCCTGGGTGTGTGTCTAGGGGTAACGGTGTTGTCCCTGGGTGTGTGTCTAGGGTAACGGTGTTGTCTCTGTCCCTGGGTGTGTGTCTAGGGTAACAGTGTTGTCCCTGGGTGTGTGTCTAGGGTAACGGGGTTGTCTCTGTCCCTGGGTGTGTGTCTAGGGGTAACGGTTTTGTCTCTGTCCCTGGGTGTGTGTCTAGGGTAACAGTGTTGTCTCTGTCCCTGGGTGTGTGTCTAGGGTAACAGTGTTGTCTCTGTCCCTGGGTGTGTGTCTAGGGTAACAGTGTTGTCTCTGTCCCTGGGTGTGTGTCTAGGGTAATGGTGTTGTCCCTGGGTGTGTGTCTAGGGTAATGGTGTTGTCTCTGTCCCTGGGTGTGTGTCTAGGGGTAACGGTGTTGTCTCTGTCCCTGGGTGTGTGTCTAGGGTAACGGTGTTGTCTCTGTCCCTGGGTGTGTGTCTAGGGGTAACGGTGTTGTCTCTGTCCCTGGGTGTGTGTCTAGGGGTAACGGTGTTGTCTCTGTCCCTGGGTGTGTGTCTAGGGTAACGGTGTGGTCTCTGTCCCTGGGTGTGTGTCTAGGGTAACGGTGTTGTCTCTGTCCCTGGGTGTGTGTCTAGGGTAACAGTGTTGTCTCTGTCCCTGGGTGTGTGTCTAGGGTAACGGTGTTGTCTCTGTCCCTGGGTGTGTGTCTAGGGTAACGGTGTTGTCTCTGTCCCTGGGTGTGTGTCTAGGGGTAACGGTGTTGTCTCTGTCCCTGTATTTGTTTCTAGGGCTAACCCTGTGCTCAACCTAAACATCGACACAGCCACAGACCTGGGCTTCGACGAGGAAGGATCCAACGCAGACAGAGTCAGGTAGAAAATATCTCAAAGTATTGAGTTATTACTGTTAACAAATAATGAAGATGTCATCATCATCATGGCCTCCCCTTGTATATGGCTCTAATTTACTGAATTTCATTTTTTAATTCAAGCCTCAATTCCTTGGACTGCAACATGGACATAGTCATGTCTGACAGGGATACAATGCCCATGATGGTAACGTTATAGTTATTATTATTATTATTATTACTATGTTATTATCATTATTCTGGATGGTCATGCCTGTCTCCTCCCTGTGTAGATGATCCAGGAGGAGGATGAGGAGGGGGGAGCACATAATCCGTGCAGCGAGCCTCTAGGTGAAGCCTTGGCCCAGCATGGCAGGAAGAAAGACAATGACAGCCCTAGTTTAACCTTCGCTAACCCTTCGCTCAGCACCACAGACCTGTGAGTGGCCGCCATTTTGGGTCAGTATGTGACTGCCATTTTTGGGGCAGAATCACTGACCAGTGACGGCCACTTTGGGGCAGTATTAGTGACCTTTTTGGGGGCAGTACCACTGAGCTGTGACGGCCATCTTGGGATCTAAGACTGACTGCGGGTCATAAAATGGACCACCAAAATGGACCTCCCTCCCCTCCTGGAAAAGGATGGATGCCAAACTCTGTGATAGAAAGACAATCTGTCTTTTGAAATTAAATCAAGCTCAATCAAATGTTTTTTTTTTTGGGTTGATCCACTTGTTTGCATGCTATTCTTTATTTTAAATTGAGGGAATATTTCCATGTAACCATTTATCACAACACATAGTGATCTTAGATCTGTCGGCTTGCTATTTTCTGCTACGGTATGTCACAAGTTAGCCAGGAGTTTGCTTTTGCCAAGACTCCCAATGTCCTCATGAATCCATTGAACAATATCAACCTAAAAGGATGGCAAAACCATTAACCTTTTTGGATGAAAAGCAAAAGTAAACAATTTTCATTGTGAATCACTTCATTATTTTTCTAAATATGTAAAGATTTGATATTTTTAATACATTCTGCTTTGCGATGTCATGTTTTTTTATATACATTTAATTCTGCGTTTTCCGTTATATTGAAACTAAGCAGTTGTATCTGGAATTCTGTGTTTGTTATCTAATCCAATTAACATAATAAAAAACTCCCCTCAAAATCCGTCTGTTTAAACTAGAGATATCAGTTGTTTTGCATGGGCTGCGTCTCAATCCACCACATCCGCCGATATCGCCCTTCCGCATCTGCGGTGAAAGGTGGCAGAGCGGTGTTTGTCAGACCATGAGACCGGTCTTCTAAAAATAAAACATCTGTAGTGTCAGGAACGGTTTGGAACAAAGTTCGACAAAGTATCATGACCACTCTATTGAAAGATGAGACTCTCACGAACAAGATGGCATTCTCCGATTTGCTCTAGGACACCCACAAGCCTCACAAAAGACTCTTCTGCGCCCAGATATCCAACTGATTACTTGTTGTTTATGTTAGTTCAAAAGTAGCCAGTTGTAGGGTGTCGCCCCAGGGGAGACGGGTGATTGGACCGCAGAGGAGCAACCCATATTTTTACATTGTTTATAAGTATATGCTGGGGGCACAGGAAAGCAGAGCAGCCATTAGAATTCGAGGACACTGCTCTCCAGACCCTGCAAGTCTGTAACTCATGCTGAAAGCTGGTGATATGAATAAAACTTATGATCAAAGGTTCAGTATGAGCGGACTCTTTGTTTGACAGCAATAACCACCAGCATCCCACTCGGACACGAGAGACGACACTGGGAAAGGTACTTTCTTGTATACTGGAGCATCAGAGTGGAATGAGTTGCCTCTGCCCATAAAACACGACATCCTCTCTGGGCAACTGTTTGATGTCTTCTGTGCCCATATGAATGACCCCTATGATGATGATATAGATAGTTCTTCTTCTTAGTCTTTTGTTTTATTATCATACCGTGTTCAACCGTGTTCCGTCTTGCCCAGCCATCTTGTTTCAAGACGACCACAATGGAAATAAGTCCAAAGACATTATTGTGTGTTATCCTCAATGATTTTACTCGTGCATGTACGGCTTTTTCAAGTTTTTATGTGTGCTTGTTTTTTTTGTTTTTTTTATGGTTGAATTATTAAACTAAATTAAAAACTAAACAGAAGGTCCCCGGTACCAGTTTAAAAAATGAATGGAAGTGTATATATATATGGAGATACTGTAGTTTAGTGCCTAAAATAAGGGGATAAATACATGTCAAAAATATATATAGTTTGCTGATCTTCCTGATCTCTCAGATATTGGACAGACACTTCAGAACAAACTTCCTTTAGATTTTCTTGGGGACTATCTGTTGCTCCATGTAATTAATCTGATATTCAATGCATTTCTATTGGCTAGTAGTAGTAATGCCAAATTCAATGTTGCATCCAATAACGAAAAAAATGTATACCTTAAGGGGTCTTAAAATTCCAAATCAAATAGCTAAATGATCCTAGGTATGACCATCTTAAAACAATTCCATATGTTAGCTTAGACAGAGCTTACACTCTGGAGGGTTAACTGAAACACATGGAAATGTACATAGTCTTACATCACAATCAACAAGATAACTATCACAAAATGTGATTATCACTGTAGCTGGCAATGCATACATTTAGCCATAAGGAATTATTACTTTTAAAAATTACTTTGATTGTAAAATTGCCATTGAACATATCTTTCGAAAAGTAACATTTGCACAATAACACAGAGATAATGCAATTAAGGCAATAACTGAAATGAGCACTTTGCACCAAATATACAATCACAACATAACAACCATAATTTAGGGTCTCTATAAAGAAAACAGGTTAAAGACCACATAAAAAAAAGGCTATCCATATTTTTCCAAAAGCCAAAGAAGAACGTTTTTAAAGTGACATGTTGTCATGTTTCCTTCTTGAATCTTCTGACACAATCCTCGCTGACGTTCATGACAAAGTTCCTCTGATAATGCGGTAAAGTTGCACACAAGGTCCAACCAAAACTTGACTTCCATTTTTAACCCAACCCTCTTAATCTGAGAGGTGTGGGGGTGCCACATTGGGTGCCCGGGGGCTGTTGTTGGGGGTCAACTGCCTTGCTAAAGGGCAGAATTACAGATTTTTTTCAAACTAGCAACCTTCCGGTTACTGGCCCAACGCTCTAACCGCTAGGCTACATGTAGTTAGCCTACTGTCCAGTGGGTGAGGAAAGGGAATTGAGATAATGTAGTTAGCCTTCAGTCCAGTGGGTGAGGAAAGGTGGTTTTGGATGATGTTCCTGCAGTGTCACTCAGTGGAATGAGCTCGGGAGCAACAGTTGGGCGGCTGCATGTTCTTCAACAGCAAACGGAAAGGATTCCTCCGGCGCCTGCCTCTCTTCCCGTCCCGCTCGCCTCTCTTCCTGGCAGAGCCCTTACCTGACAATCCCTGGGTGGCCCCAGAGGCTGGAGGAGGGGTGGAGGGCAGGGGCATGGCGGTTGGGTTGAGGGGAGGAGGGGTAGGGGGAGGCAGGGGCATGGCAGTTGGGTTGAGTGGAGGAGGGGTAGGGGAGGCAGGGGCATGGCGGTTGGGTTGAGGGGAGGAGGGGTAGGGGGAGGCAGGGGCATGGCGGTTGGGTTGAGGGGAGGAGGGGTAGGGGGGGAGGCAGGGGCATGGCGGTTGGGTTGAGGGGAGGGGGGGGAAGGAGGGGCATGGCGGTTGGGTTGAGGGGGAGGAGGGGGAGGCAGGGCAGGGGAGGGATGCTTCCTGAGCTTCCCAACCTGTTTCTCCAGGTGTTTCTGTATGGCTGAGCCCAGGACGGCTACCTCTACTACTGCCCCATACACCTCCCACGTCATCCCCTTCTCGTCCCACCGTACCTCCTGCACCACCTCGTCCAACCTCTCCTCTTCCTTTGTCTGCTCCTCACCCTCCTTTACCTCCTCCTTTGCTTTTGCTTCAGTTTTCTCTTCTGTTCTCCCCCCGTTCTTCTCGTTCGTACTCTCCTCCACCTTTCTCTCCTCTTTCCTCTCCTCCCCCTCTCTCCCGCTGAGCTCTGGGAAGGCTGCGGGGCGGTGGGGGCCGTTTTTGGAGTCATGGGTGCCGTGGAGACAGAACGGAACTCCACCTGCCCGGCCCACCTGCAGCTCAGCGTCCCTTAGTCTCCGCCCCCTTCCTCCTAGAGGATGCTGGGAAGAGGAAGGTGTCGGCGCCCGGCCCCCTGGGGTGGGGTCATGGGGCTGGTGGCTACAGAGTGATGCTGAACCACCTCCAGACTCCTAGAGGATGCTGGGAAGAGGAAGGCGTCAGCGCCCGACCCCCTGAGGTGGGGGTCATGGGGCTGGTGGCTACAGAGTGATGCTGAACCACCTCCAGACTCCTAGAGGATGCTGGGAAGAGGAAGGCGTCGGCGCCGACCCCCTGAGGTGGGGTCATGGGGCTGGTGGCTACAGAGTGATGCTGAACCACCTCCAGACTCCTAGAGGATGCTGGGAAGGGAAGGCGTCGGCGCCGACCCCCTGAGGTGGGGTCATGGGGCTGGTGGCTACAGAGTGATGCTGAACCACCTCCAGACTCCTAGAGGATGCTGGGAAGGGGAAGGCGTCGGCGCCCGACCCCCTGAGGTGGGGTCATGGGGCTGGTGGCTACAGAGTGATGCTGAACCACCTCCAGATTCCTAGAGGATGCTGGGAAGGGGAAGGCGTCGGCGCCGGCCCCCTGGGGTGGGGTCATGGGGCTGGTGGCTACAGAGTGATGCTGAACCACCTCCAGACTCCTAGAGGATGCTGGGAAGAGGAAGGTGTCAGCGCCGACCCCCTGGGGTGGGGTCATGGGGCTGGTGGCTACAGAGTGATGCTGAACCACCTCCAGACTCCTAGAGGATGCTGGGAAGAGGAAGGCGTCAGCGCCGACCCCCTGGGTCATCATGTGCTGCTGCTGCCGAGACAGGGAGGCAGGGACTGGAGGGCCAACTAGAGGGCGCTGGAACTGTTCTGTCTGGTTGGGTTGGGGAGTTCCACTCCTGTCCACTAGGCTGCGCTGTTCTGTCTGGTTGGGTTGGGGAGTTCCACTCCTGTCCACTAGGCTGCGCTGTTCTGTCTGGTTGGTTTGCTCCTCACTAAAGCAGAGCTTCGCTTCCTCTCCTATTTGTTCAGGGTGCTTGTTTTTAGTCAGGGATTGTGGTGATGTCTTCTGCTTTGTGTCTGTTTGAATGTCTTCACCGGAAGGAGGGAGAGAATCTTCCGGTCTGTTTCCGTGTGAGCGTAGGTTCATGACGGTCCCTGTGGTTTTGGGTTGAACTGTGTCGTCACTCCTCCCATCGTCCAGGCTGTTTTGGGGCACCGGAGGAACGACTTTCACCCCCTCACTGTTGTCTACCTCCACAGACCCCTCAGATCCCTCAGACTCAGTGGAGTGAATAAATGACATCATCTCCTCCCTTCTCTCCTCCTCCTCCTCTTCTTCCTCCTCCTCTTCTTCCTCAACTCCGCGCTGTCACTGGGTCACCAGAATGGTGATCTCTTGATCGACAGCGTCCCCAGTCGCCCCATGTTGCCCTCTCCTTTTAACCGACACTGGTTCCGGTTCATCAGCGTGGTTGTGACAGAGTCTTTCAGTCTGAGGGTCTGAGTAAGCGGAGCTATCTAGAGGCATGTTGGACTGAGACTTTGTCTCTTCAGCCACCTCCTCGTTCGGAGCGCTACATTTCAGTACGGGGGCTAACACCAGACGAGGAGTAACTACAACAGGCTCTGACTCACATTTAGTTGTAGTTTCCCTCTCGTCCCTCCCCTCTTTCTCCTTCCTGTCCTCCCCTTCTCTCCTGCTGAGCTCTGGGAAGGCAGCGGGGACTGGGGGCTGTTGGGGTTTTTGGAGTCATGGGTGCCGTGGCGACAGAGCGGAACTCCACCTGGCGGCCCAACTGCAGCTCTGCATCCTTAGTCTCCGCACCCGGCCCCCTACAGGATGCTGGGAAGATGAAAGCCCCGGCGCCAGCCCCTGGGGTGGGGTCATTGGGCTGGTGGCTACAGAGTGGTGTTGAACCACCTCCAGACTCCTAGAAGATGCTGGGAAGAGGAAGGCGTCGGCGCTGGCCCCCTGGGGTGGGGTCATGGGGCTGGTGGCTACAGAGTGATGCTGAACCACCTCCAGACTCCTAGAGGATGCTGGGAAGAGGAAGGCCCCGGCGCCAGCCCCCTGAGGTGGGGTCATGGGGCTGGTGGCTACAGAGTGATGCTGAACCACGTCCAGACTCCTAGAGGATGCTGGGAAGAGGAAGGCGTCGGCGCTGGCCCCCTGGGGTGGGGTCATGGGGCTGGTGGCTACAGAGTGATGCTGAACCACCTCCAGACTCCTAGAGGATGCTGGGAAGGGGAAGGCGTCGGCGCCGGCCCCCTGAGGTGGGGTCATGGGGCTGGTGGCTACAGAGTGATGCTGAACCACCTCCAGACTCCTAGAGGATGCTGGGAAGGGAAGGCGTGGCGCCAGCCCCCTGTAGTGGGGTCATGGGGCTGGTGGCTACAGAGTGATGCTGAGCCACCTCCAGACTCCTAGAGGATGCTGGGAAGAGGAAGGCCCCGGCGCCCAGCCCCTGGGGGTGGGGTCATGGGGCTAGTGGCTACAGAGTGATGCTGAGCCACCTCCAGACTAACCTGGGTCATCATGTGCTGTCTCTCTGTCTCTCTCTCCTCCTCTGTCTCTCTCTCCTGCTCTGTCTCTCTCTCCTCCTCTGTCTCTCTCTCCTTCTCTGTCTCTCTCTCCTTCTCTGTCTCTCTCTCCTCCTCTGTCTCTCTCTCCTTCTCTGTCTCTCTCTTCTCCTCTGTCTCTCTCTCCTTCTCTGTCTCTCTCTCCTCTGTCTCTCTCTCCTTCTCTGTCTCTCTCTCCTCCTCTGTCTCTCTCTCCTCCTCTGTCTCTCTCTCCTTCTCTGTCTCTCTCTTCTCCTCTGTCTCTCTCTTCTCCTCTGTCTCCCTCTTCTCCTCTGTCTCTCTCTCCTCCTCTGTCTCTCTCTCCTTCTCTGTCTCTCTCTTCTCCTCTGTCTCTCTCTCCTTCTCTGTCTCTCTCTCCTTCTCTGTCTCTCTCTCCTTCTCTGTCTCTCTCTCCTTCTCTGTCTCTCTCTCCTCTGTCTCTCTCTCCTTCTCTGTCTCTCTCTCCTTCTCTGTCTCTCTCTTCTCTGTCTCTCTCTCCTTCTCTGTCTCTCTCTCCTCCTCTGTCTCTCTCTCCTCCTCTGTCTCTCTCTTCTCCTCTGTCTCTCTCTCCTCCTCTGTCTCTCTCCTCTTCTCTGTCTCTCTCTTCTCCTCTGTCTCTCTCTCCTTCTCTGTCCCTCTCTCCTCCTCTGTCTCTCTCCTCTTCTCTGTCTCTCTCTCCTCCTCTGTCTCTCTCTCCTCCTCTGTCTCTCTCTCCTTCTCTGTCTCTCTCTCCTTCTCTGTCTCTCTCTCCTCCTCTGTCTCTCTCTCCTCCTCTGTCTCTCTCTTCTCCTCTGTCTCTCTCTTCTCCTCTGTCTCTCGCACCTTTTTATTTGTTTTATCCTTCTCTTTCTCTCTCTCTTTGTCTTTATTTATCTCTTTACCTAACTCTTTCTCTTTCTCTCTCTCTCCATCTTTCTTTCTGACATCCTCTTTCCCTCTCTTCTCAACTTTCTCTCTCTCCTCCTCCTTCTCAGGGAGTATTCTGTGTCTGAAGCCTCACACCGTGGGTGGTGGTTATTCAGATATTTTGGGGTAAGTAGGAGTCCTCCTCTGTTGCATGGTCCTGTACTGAGGGGAGTATCACAACAGTGGGCATTTCAAACTCAGCACGCCCTGTGACCTGAGTGTTTTCCACCACAGGGTGCGAGTCCAGCTGAACTGCAACATCACCTGAGTCCACTGCTGTAATAGCTGTGATAGGTATGATAGTTGTGTCTCTGTGCTCAACGACTCCCCGTCCACCCCCACACCAATCATAGTGTGCATGTGAGGTTTTGGCTGGCAGTCTTGATTGACAGACTGGTGACTGGTGTCCATACGAGGCTCCTCCAGGGGCAGTGGTGATGTCAGAGGTTCCGGTGCACACAGGTGTGATGTCAGAGGTTCCTGTGCACACAGAGGTGATATCAGAGGATTATGTGCACACAGAGGTGATGTAGGAAAATCTACAGCAGGACAGTGATGCTCTACGGATACCATTTCAGCTTTAAAGCATTTGAATCAAGATACCATTTCAGCTTTAAAGCATGTGAATCAAGATACCATTTCAGCTTTAAAGCATTTGAATCAAGATACCATTTCAGCTTTAAAGCATGTGAATCAAGATACCATTTCAGCTTTAAAGCATTTGAATCAAGATACCATTTCAGCTTTAAAGCATTTGAATCAAGATACCATTTCAGCTTTAAAGCATGTGAATCAAGATACCATTTCAGCTTTAAAGCATTTGAGTCAAGATACCATTTCAGCTTTAAAGCATTTGACTCAATAAGTCTCCCAAGTGGCGCAGTGGTCTAAGGCACTGCATCGCAGTGCTAGCTGTGCCACTAGAGATCCTGGTTCGAATCCAGGCTCTGTCGTAGCCGGCCACGACCGGGAGACCCATGGGGCGGCGCACAATTGGCCCAGCGTCGTCCAGGGTAGGGGAGGGAATGGCCGGCAGGGATGTAGAGGCATGGCGTTTGCAACGTCAGGGTTGTGGGTTCGATTCCCACCGGGGGCAGTATGGAAAATAAAAAAGATAATGTAAGTTGCTCTGGATAAGAGCGTCTGCTAAATGACTAAAATGTAAAAATGTAAATGAATCAAGATACCATTTCAGCTTTAAAGCATGTGAATCAAGATACCATTTCAGCTCTAAGGCATTGAATCAAGATGCCATTTCAGCTTTAAAGCATGTGAATCAAGATACCATTTCAGCTCTAAGGCATTGAATCAAGATGCCATTTCAACTTTAAGGCATGTGATTAAAGATACCATTCAGCTCTAAGGCATTGAATCAAGATACCATTTCTGCTTTAAGGCATGTGATTAAAGATACCATTTCAGCTCTACGGCATTGAATCAAGATACCATTTCAGCTCTAAAGCATGTGAATCAAGATGCCATTTCAGCTTTAAGGCATTGAATCAAGATATCACACCCTGATCTGTTTCACCTGTCTTTGTGATTGTCTCCACCCCCTCCAGGTGTCGCCCATCTTCCCCATTATCCCCAGTGTATTTATACCTGTGTTCTCTGTTTGTCTGTTGCCAGTTCGTCTTGTCAAGCCTACCAGTGTTTTTCCCCCTTGCGCCTGTCTTTCTCAAGTTCCTGTTTTCCCGGTTTTGACCATTCTGCCTGCCCTGACCCTGAGCCTGCCTGCCATTCTGTACCTTGTCACACCACCCTGGATTATTGACCTCTGCCTGCCCTGACCCTGAGACTGCCTGCCGTCCTGTACCTTGTCACACCACCCTGGATTATTGACCTCTGCCTGCCCTGACCCTGAGCCTGCCTGCCTTTCTGTACCTTGTCACACCACCCTGGATTATTGACCTCTGCCTGCCCTGACCCTGAGCCTGCCTGCCGTTCTGTACCTTTTGGACTCTGATCTGGATTACTGATCTCTGCCTGCCCTTGACCTGTCGTTTGCCAGCCCCCTGTTTTTGTAATAAACTATTGTTACTTCGATACTGTCTGCATCTGGGTCTTCTCCTGAAACGTGATACAAGATGCCATTTCAGCTTTAAAGGGCGACTGCACTTCATGATTTGGCCTCGTTTTTAGATTTGGTTAATTAAGAAATGCTAGTGGCCATGACTGAATTCAAACATGAGTTGGTTTCAGGGTGTGGTTTGATGTGTTGTTGTTTTTTTCTGGTGTGTGTTCGCAGGTGGGAAAAGTTAGCCAAATTATTTAGCCAATTACCTTCAGCTGGCTGGTGTGCTACTGTGGCAAAATTGGTTTGACTTTGGATAGCCTATCTCACGGCTAGTTAGGGACCATCATTAAATTACACAATGTAAATGAGACAATATTTTCATGTTTCACACCTTTTTAGTCTTATTAAATGCTTTCCAATATTTGTATATTCATTTCTACAATTTATAGTTGGTTTGATGTTTTTAAGTCATTGAAATTTGGAGCTGTTGGAATTTTAACATTGTCCCATGTGCATTGTATGATTTACCAATGGTCCTTAACTATCCCCATAGGGATATCCAAAGTCAACTCAAATTTACCAGAAGGCGTTACGATTGGGTCCCGTATAGCTGCACTCAGAATTGATGATTCTTGTGTGCTGCAAGCTGTGGGAAGAATTGAAACAAACCCAACCTTAATTTACGTTGTGATGCAGTCACGACCACATGTCTCACAAAGACTGACTTGACCAAAATTATCATATTTACACTTTGTAGTTAAATTTGACAATAGAATAAATGTTTCTGACTCATAGCGATGCCACATAAGCTGTTTTCTAAATGAGAAGTTGGTTTTTTTTAGAGGCAGTTGCTCTTTAAGGCATGTGATTCAAGATACCATTTCAGCTTTAAGGCATGTGATTCAAGATACCATTTCAGCTTTAAGGCATGTGATTCAAGATATCATTTCAGCTTTAAGGCATGTGATTCAAGATACCATTTCAGCTTTAAGGCATGTGATTCAAGATATCATTTCAGCTTTAAGGCATGTGATTCAAGATATCATTTCAGCTTTAAGGCATGTGATTCAAGATATCATTTCAGCTTTAAGGCATGTGATTCAAGATACCATTTCAGCTTTAAGGCATGTGATTCAAGATACCATTTCAGCTTTAAGGCATGTGATTCAAGATATCATTTCAGCTTTAAGGCATGTGATTCAAGATACCATTTCAGCTTTAAGGCATGTGATTCAAGATACCATTTCAGCTTTAAGGCATGTGATTCAAGATACCATTTCAGCTTTAAGGCATGTGATTCAAGATATCATTTCAGCTTTAAGGCATGTGATTCAAGTTCCCTTTCCGTCAGTCAACTTTGGTATAACATACTATGGGGAGTCGCACTCTCGTGACTTCAAGTTGAAGGATCTACAATCACTCCTGACAAGGCCAATGAAATCCTCAGGATTGATTCCTTCAATATTCAGCCCTTCACCTTGGTGTGAACAGGAACGATTCACGCTACTGAAACAAACAATTGGAAAACGTTGCGCCAACTAAACTCTCCCATAGGGGTCGAGCGTGCTCACCCCTTGACGTTGTGTGCTGAAGGTTGCACTTGTTCTCATAAGTTTTCTAATCACAAACAATGAGTTATTCTTCAATTTGCTGGTGCAATGATTAAGATGGCTGAGAAAACAACCGAGACGGCGATGACTAAGCCGGGTTCGGGGTCGAGATCATGCCCCCAGTCATGCGGTTATAGCATTTTTCTATGTGTAGTTTGTCTCGGCTTGGAGCACATTCAGGCGGCCTTCGCTTGAACCAGTCCCTGTGCGCAATGCCACGTACTGCGTACTTTTTGTCTGTTTTGCTAATCCAGCTTGCTGCAGGGCGCTCTCTAAGCAGCGTCTCTCCCCCTGGATTGTGGAGGCTATCTCCCTGGCATATATCGCAGCAAGGGTCAAGGGTTACCTAGTGGTGTACGCCCCCTCTCCACCAGGGGTCTGGCAGCGTCTTGGCCGTTGCTTAAAGGGTTGACTGTAGGAGATATTTGTGCTGCGGAGAGTTGGGCATCACCACACACTTTCTCAAGGTCTTATGGCTTGGACGTCACTGCTTTCAGTGTAGCCCACAGTGTGTTTACTGCTGGGACGGGGGAAAGTCACTAGGCAGCACGCCGTGTGTGCAGTACCCAGACTGCTGCATCTGGCGGGGTCAGGTCTGGGTGGTCTGCCATGGGTCATTTCATTTAGTATCCGTTGGGGTCGGCTAGGGCGTGATAATATTTCCCCATAGCATGTTGTATCGGGTTGACTGACTGAAAGGGGAACGTAACGTTATGACTATAACTACTGTTCCCTGAAGGAGGGAAACGAGGCACAACACATGTTTGGTCCCGCAAAGCCCATTCCTGGGCTCTGTGAAGAGCGGTATTAAATTGAAGGAAATAATCAGAGCCTCATGCTTATCACCTATGGAAGCGCGGGCTTCCAGCGAGGTGCGGATTTCATTGGCCTTGTCAGGCGTGATTGTAGATCCTTCAACCGAAGTCACGAGAGTGCGACTCCCCATAGTATGTTGTACCTGGTTTCCCCTCCTTCAGGGAACAGTAGTTATAGTCAGAACGTTACGATATTATTTCAGCTCTACGACATGTGAATCAAGATAACCAAAATAGTGTCAACATCAAATGAGGGCTAGAAAGCTAACGTTCTTATTTTTTTTCTTTTCTTATTTTTAAATTGTATGTTTTTTTCTGGGGGAATGGATCAGCTTAATATTGCAGATAGATTGTATCTTCTATCAATGTAATTGTCTGCATCACTTCCAATCCCCCATGTTTTTTATATATATACTCCCCTTTATTACTTTTCAACCCCGCCATCCTTTCCCTACTTGGAGTAAATTAGTGAACAACAATGCCCAGGCCTACTTCCGGTCTATACTTACTATCTACACCTTATGGACAGAGTTAATTTTACAATAATTCTATTATATATATATATATATATATATATATATATATATTTATTTTTTTTGCTCCTGAACTTCTTCTACTCTCAACCTCTCCGATCATTTTCATGATGTCCATCCGGTTTGCTTCTATATGCCATATCTTTCTAACTGTGCTCTTTCCCAAAAGCTCCCAACATACAACCTATATACTTATTATGGACACAGTATGCTTACATTATTAGATATCTTTGTTATTATTTGTTGTTATTTGTTATTAGTCCCATCCTTCAACTCTATTCAATACCTCCCATCTATCTCTTAACACCATCCATATAGGATTTCTATTTGCCATATATATTTCAACCGTACTGTGATGTTTTACAAAAGTTCTGAACCTTTCTATTCTCATTGCTTCTACAGATTGTGAATTTAAAATAAACATTTTTGCTAAAAGTATTATTATATTATTGATTGATTGACTATGACTTTTCAGATCACCCAGTAATGCTATCTGCAAGGTTAGTTCCAGGTAAATATTGCAATCCTTTAGCCATTCCTGGACCTGTGTCCAAAAACAAGCTACAAATGGACAGAACCAAAACAAATGATCTAATGATTCTGTCTCTTCACAGCAAAATCTGCAGAGCTGGGAAGATTGTATCCCCCATATAAATAACATTATATTGGTAGCAAGAATTTTATATAATAATTTAAATTGAAAGATTCTAATTTTTGAATCCGGTGTCGTTTTGCGTGTCAGTTCATAAACACTATGCCATGGGATCGGTACGTCAAAGATCTCTTCCCAACTATTTTGCAATCTATATGGGATGGCTGTCAATCCTTTGGTCCTTAAGTGAAACTGATATACTTTTTTATTTATCACAGTTTTCCTTAACCAATTATGTTCTTTAATGCAAGGCCGACAGACAAGTTCCTTACTTTCTCCCCCTTCCACTTTCCTCTTCCACTTTTGCGGTAAGGCTGCAATTATTTGGTTGTAATTTTGGGTAGAGCAGACATTTCCATATGTTTTTGTTAGCTGCATGTGCGACATAACTCCACCAGTCCTACCGATGATATCATTTACGAAGATTATACCTTTTTAAACATTCTGTCAAAAAGAAAGGTTTTTGTCAATTAGTATATTTAAATTTAACCACAATATTTGTTGCATTATTTGTTCTGTCGTTTCTGGAGGATTAAATTGAAATTGCAACCAACTTTCTATGGCTTGTTTTAGAAATAGTGACATTTGGGAGATTATTTCCTTTTCAAATAACTGAAAGTGAGAGGTTGTAATCTGAATAAAGGGAAAAAGGCCTTTCTTGAACATTGGGTGAGACAATCTTAATAATTTGCTTGAGAACCAGTTCGGATTTAAGTATAACTTTTGTATGACTGAAGCTTTTAGTGATAGGTCTAATGCTTTAATATTTAATAATTTCTGTCCTCCGAATTCATATTAATTATAGAAATATGCTCTTTTAATTTTGTCTGGCTTGCCGTTCCAAATAAAATGGAATATTATTTTCTCATATAATTTAAAAAACTGTTCGCTAGGCGTCGGCAAGACCATAAGCAAATAGGTCAACTGGGATAATACTAAAGAGTTAATCAGGGTGATTTTTTCCACAAATTGACAGGTATTTTCCTTTCCATGGTAGTAAGATCTTATCTATTTTTGCTAACTTTCTATTAAAATGTATTGAAGTGAGATCATTTATTTCCTTTGGGATATGTATTCGACTATATCCACATCACCATCAGACCATTTTATTGGTAAACTACATGGTAATGTAAAAATTGTATTTTTAGTGATCCAATACGTAATATAGTACATTTGTCATAATTTGGTTGTAATCCAGAGAGGTTAGAAAATGTATCTAGATCCTCTATGAGGCTGTGGAGGGATTCTAGTTGTGGATTTAAAAGAAAACATGAATCATCAGCGTAAAATGACACCTTTGTTTTTAAGCCCTGTATTTCTAATCCTCTGATATTATTATTGGATCTGATTTTAATAGCTAACATCTCGATGGCCACAATAAATAGATATGCCGATAGTGGACAACCTTGTTCCACTCCTCTTGACAGTTTAAAACTTTCTGAGAAATAGCCATTATTTACTATTTTACACACAGGGTTACTATACATGATTTTGACCCATTTTATAAGAGATTCTCCAAAATTGAAATGCTCCAGGCATTTATATATAAACCCCAGTCGAACTTTATCAAATGCCTTTTCGAAGTCTGCTATGAATAGCAGGCCTGGTTTCCCATATTTTCCATAGTGTTCTATTGTTTCCAATACTTGCCTTATATTATCTCCAATGTATCTTCCATGTAAAAAACCTGTCTGATTAGAATGAATAATATCCGACAATACCTTTTTAATTCTATGCGCTATACATTTTGCTAGGATTTTTGCATCACAACACTGAAGTGTAAGGGGCCTCCAATTTTGTAAATGGACTGGATCTTTATATTTTCCACTTGTATCCTGTTTCAGTAATAATGAGATCAGACCTTCTTCTTGAGTGTCAGATGATCTACCATTTACATAGGAGTGGTTAAAACATGCTAATAACGGTCCTCTTAGTATATCAAAAAGGTTTGGTATACCTCAACTGGTATGCCATCCAACCCTGGAGTTTTCCCCGGACTTAAAGTCTTTAATTGCATCCAGAAGTTCCTCCTCTGTAATTTCACCTTCACATGAGTCTTTCTGTGTGGCTGTTAATTTGACATTATCAATAGAAAAAAAATCTCTACAATTAGCTTCAGTTAGAGGAGATGGAGGCGACTGAAAAGAAAACATATGCTTAAAGTACTTTGTTTCTTCCTTCAAAATATCATTTGGTGAATTATGGGTGACTCCGTCAATTGTAACCAGTTTCATTAAGTTCTTTTTGGTAGCATTCCTATGTTGAAGATTAAAAAAGAATTTTGTGCATTTTTCCCCATATTCCATCCAGTTTGCTTGATTTTTATAATATATTACACTTGATCTTTCTTGAATAAGTTTCTCCAAAATAGTGTCAACATCAAATGAGGGCTAGAAAGCTAACGTTCTTCTTTGTTGATGAACCAAGATCTACTACTTACTCAGGAGTGTAAGTTTAACTGACCAATGTAGAACTAGTCCCTATACTACATGTTGTATCACTAGACCATTAACGCCATTCCAAAAGATGCTGAGATTCCTTTTAATATGTCATCTGTGATATGATTACATTGGTATTTACACGTGGGAATATTTCCTGCCAAACAAGCTGTATCAAAGATACAGAGACTGCCAAGTCTACAAAGTATCTGGAGTGTTCTTTGTTCTAAATGACAAACATGAAAACACATGATTATCGTCAGATACAGCTCTTCACAATGTGCTGGAACTTGGTGAGAAGACATGCATTTTTGATAGGAACGATGTCTTTCAAATCTTATTGTATCTTCAAAAAAACGATCTAGATGTCTTAATGATTCCAATCTTTAATTGACGTCTACGTTTCATAAACCTCCTCCATAGCTCCTCATCATTCTTTGAGACGTGCAAAGGAACGTACTCAGATATCACAAAACCCAGACCTTAGAGTCAATACAGATAAGAATAGCACTCAACATGCACGTGAGAGGAGCATGAACACCTATCCTCGGGAATATGACGCTGGACACACAACACAGTGGAATCTCAGTAGCCTACCGCTAATAATACGTACCTCACCGATCTAACAGAGAGAGAACTCTTCCCGTGGTCCGGAGTACAGGTCTCCTATCACAGCCACATCTCATCTCTGTGAATCACGCTACGTATATCTCCCTCTACCCTCCTGCGTGTTGTTGATAGATTCTGATTGCAGTGAGCTGCTACAATATGTGGTTCCAGAAGGATCTGTTTCAGTGTTTGGCAGGAGGCAGGAGGCAGGAGACAGGGAGGCAGGGAGGCAGGGAGGCAGGCAGCCAGCTCTCCTTGTTATATGCTGTGAGTGTTAGTGTGTTGTATTGAAAAGGTTCTGAGAGCCAGTTTCCCCTGGAAACCAGCGTTCTATGTTCTGGCATGAAGTGAGTTTTAAAGGTAAAGGCAGTCTCTGAAAGAGAGAGCAGTTCTCTTTCTCATCAACAGCAAATTATAGTCATTAAACCTCTGTTCTCATAGCAACGCTATGGCTTTAGTAAGTGACTGGGCTATATTACAAAGAAATGCAAGAAAACAAAAAAGTTACATAATCTATGTATGTATGTACAGTTGAAGTCAGAAGTTTACATACACCTTAGCCAAATACATTTAAACTCAGTTTTTCACAATTCCTGACATTTAATCCTAGTAAAAATTGCCTGTCTTAGGTCAGTTAGGATCACCGCTTTATTTTAAGAATGTGAAATGTCAGAATAATAGTAGAGAGAATGATTTATTTCAACTTTAATTTCTTTCATCACATTCCCAGTGGGTCAGAAGTTTACATACACTCAATTAGTATTTGGTAGCATTGCTTTTAAATTGTTTGACTTGGGTCAAACGTTTCAGGTAGCCTTCCACAAGCTTCCCACAATATGTTGGGTGAATTTTGGCCCATTCCTCCTGACAGAGCTGGTGTAACTGAGTCAGGTTTGTAGGCCTCCTTGCTCGCACACGCTTTTTCAGTTCTGCCCACAGGTTTTCTATAGGATTGAGGTCAGGGCTTTGTGATGGCCACTCCAATACCTTGACTTTGTTGTCCTTAAGCCATTTTGCCACAACTTTGGAAGTATGCTTGGGGTCATTGTCCATTTGGAAGACCCATTTGCGACCAAGCTTTAACTTCCTGACTGATGTCTTGAGATGTTGCTTCAATATATCCACAAATTTTCCTTCCTCATGATGCCATCTATTTTTGTGGAGTGCACCAGTCCCTCCTGCAGCAAAGCACCCCACAGCATGATGCTGCCACCCCCATGCTTCACGGTTGGGATGGTGTTCTTCGACTTGCAAGCTACCCCCTTTTTCCACCAAACATAATGATGATCATTATAATAATAATAAATATTATGCCATTTAGCAGACGCTTTTATCCAAAGCGACTTACAGTCATGCGTGCATACATTTTTGTGTATGGGTGGTCCTGGGGATCGAACACACTACCTTGGCGTTCAAGCGACATGCTCTACCAGCTGAGCTATGGCCAAACAGTTATATTTCTGAGGACATTTCTCCAAAAGTACGATCTTTGTGCCCATGTGCAGTTGCAAACCGTAGTCTGGCTTTTTATGGCGGTTTTGGAGCTGTGGCTTCTTCCTTGCTGAGCGGCCTTTCAGGTTATGTCGATATAGGACTTGTTTTACTGTGGATATAGATACTTTTGTATCTGTTTCCTCCAGCATCTTCACAAGGTCCTTTGCTGTTGTTCTGGGATTGATTTGCACTTTTCGCACCAAAGTACATTCATCTCTAGGAGACAGAACGCGTCTCCTTCCTAAAGCGGTATGACGGCTACGTGGTCCCATGGTGTTTATACTTGCGTACTATTGTTTGTACAGATTAACGTGGTACCTTCAGGCGTTTGGAAATTACTCCCAAGGATGAACCAGACTTGTGGAGGTATACTAGTGGCTGTTTCTTTTGATTTTCCCATGATGTCAAGCAAAGGTAGGCCTTGAAATACATCCACAGGTACACCTCCAATTAACACAAATGATGTCAATTAGCCTATCAGAAGCTTCTAAAGCCATGACATCATTTTCTGGAATGTTCCAAGCTGTTTAATGGCACAGTCAACTTAGTGTATGTAAACTTCTGACCCACTGGAATTGTGATACAGTGAATTATAAGTGAAATAATCTGTCTGTAATCAATTGTTGGAAAAATTACTTGTGTCATGCACAAAGTAGATGTCCTAACCGACTTGCCAAAACGATCGTTTGTTAACAAGAAATTAGTGGAGTGGTTGAAAAACAAGTTTTAATGACTCCAACCTAAGTGTATGTAAACTTCCGACTTCTACTGTATGCACTGTACACTATGTATGTGTGTGTGTGGGTATATGTATGTATGATCATGCGTGTGTGTGTGTGCTTGTGTGTACATGCACGCATATGTGTTTGTGTGTGTGTGTGTGAACACCGTGAGGAAACCGTAGCCACGGAGACCCAGTTGATGACTGTAGCCTAATAGTCAAGCAGCCCTGCATCCTATCCACCCTGTGCTATAATTCACTCACTTCCTTCAATCACACCTTCTAGGAGAGACATAATAAATTAGTCATTTAGCAGACGCTCTTATCCAGAGCAATTAGGGTTAAGTGCCTTGCTCAAGGGCACATCGGCAGAATTTTCACCTAGTCGGCTCAGGGATTAGAACCAGCGACCTTTCGGTTACTGGCACCAACGCTCTTAACCACTAAGCTACCTGCCGCTCCACCATGATCATAACAGCTCTTAACCACTAAGCTACCTGCCGCTCCACCATGATCATAACAGCTCTTAACCACTAAGCTACCTGCCGCTCCACCATGATCATAACAGCTCTTAACCACTAAGCTACCTGCCGCTCCACCATGATCATAACAGCTCTTAACCACTAAGCTACCTGCCGCTCCACCATGATCATAACAGCTCTTAACCACTAAGCTACCTGCCGCTCCACCATGATCATAACAGCTCTTAACCACTAGGCTACCTGCCGCTCCACCATGATCATAACAGCTCTTAACCACTAAGCTACCTGCCGCTCCACCATGATCATAACAGCTCTTAACCACTAAGCTACCTGCCGCTCCAACATGATCATAACAGCTCTTAACCACTAAGCTACCTGCCGCTCCACCATGATCATAACAGCTCTTAACCACTGGGCTACCTGCCGCTCCACCATGATCATAACAGCTCTTAACCACTAAGCTACCTGCCGCTCCACCATGATCATAACAGCTCTTAACCACTAAGCTACCTGCCGCTCCACCATGATCATAACAGCTCTTAACCACTAAGCTACCTGCCGCTCCACCATAATCATAACAGCTCTTAACCACTAAGCTACCTGCCGCTCCACCATGATCATAACAGCTCTTAACCACTAAGCTACCTGCCGCTCCACCATAATCATAACAGCTCTTGACCACTAAGCTACCTGCCGCTCCACCATAATCATAACAGCTCTTAACCACTAAGCTACCTGCCGCTCCACCATGATCATAACAGCTCTTAACCACTAAGCTACCTGCCGCTCCACCATGATCATAACAGCTCTTAACCACTAAGCTACCTGCCGCTCCACCATGATCATAACAGCTGGATGAACGCACACACACTAGACCCCCACACACACACACGCGCGCACGCACGCACACACACGCACGCACGCACACACACGACGCACGCACGCACACACAGGAACAGCGCCCCCCAACACACACACACACGCTCACACCCACACACACACACACACACGCGCACACCCACACACGCGCGCGCACACACTGACGCACACACACTGCACGCACGCACACACAGGAACGCGCCCCCCACACACACACACGCGCACACCCACACACACACGCGCGCGCACGCACGCACGCACGCACGCATGCACGCACACACAGGAGCGCCCCCCCCACACACACACATGTGTAGGAGGTTTATTCCAAACATGGTCATCCATGCTCAGGCCATGGCGACTGGCAGACTATCATGACAATTAGAGCAGGGTCTGTAACACATATATGACAAAGATCAGGAATAAATTACAATTACAAAATACAACTACAAAATACAACTAAAGACCCAAGTATTGTATTTATTTAAAATATTAAAAAATACAAAAATACATTTGCAAGTAGCTGTCTGAACAGCAACAACAAACCTCAGGTCACTTTGACAGTATGTTGTTGATCTACCTGAATGTTTTGTCACTCTGGATATCAGTGTCCTGCTAAATGACCAAAATGTAAATGTATTAAAAACAAAAAAACTACGTTTTAAGTGAAAATAGGCATTGGTCTGAACCCGAAAAAGAAAGGAAATTCACATGAGCCTTTTCCACCCATGCTCTACCAAGGTTTTCCAGCTCACAGCTTTGACCTACTACAATACATTTGACATTTTAGTCATTTAGCAGATGCTCTTATCCAGAGCGACTTACAGTTTAGTGAGTGCAGACATTTTCATAGCTACCGTATGTTGGTGTTGTATCTCAAACTATGTGTGGTGGGGCTAGGTTGCTTAGGATTCAAACCTTCTCAAACAGCCCAATCCGCCATTTTTTAAGTCAAATGGTCCCTTTATGGTCCGTTTACTCTAGCCTCGTTTTAATCCGACGTTCTGTTCTGGGCCAATTGTAATTTCCTGCCCACACGACTGGATAGCGTTGTTAAGAAGGCAGAGCAGCGCTTATTATTGACATACCTCTCCCCATCTTACATCAATATGTTTTGACCATGACAGTCTACAATCCAGGGTTACTCCAAGCAGTTTAGTCTCCCTCAACTTGCTCAATTTTCACACATTATTAATTTCAAGATTTAGTTGAGGTTTAGGGTTTACTCATTCTGAAACTGACTGCAGCTCTTTGTTAAGTGTTGCGAGTGATTTACATGCTGTGGTAGCTGACGTGTATAGGGTTGAGTCATCAGCATACATAGACAAATAGGCTTTACTCAGAGCCAGTGGCAGGTCATTAGTAAAGATTGAAAAGGTATGGGGCCTAGACAGCTGCCCTGGGGAATGCCTCAATCTACCTGGATTATGTTGAGAGGCTTCCATTAAAGGTAACTCTCGATCCACAACATAGCAGGCGATGTAAAGTCATGACACATACGTTTTTCCAGCAGCAGACTATGATCGATAATGTCAAAAGCTGCACTGAAGTCTAACAAAACAGCCCCACAATCCCTTTTCACTGTCAATTCTCTCTCAGCCAATCATCAGTCATTTGTGTCAAGTGCCATGCTGTTGAATTCCCTTCCCTATAAGTGTTGCTGAAAATCTATTGTTAATTTGTTTAATGTAGTGGTAACAATTGAATCTGGTCAAACACAATTTTTCTCCAAAGCTTAGTAAGGGTTGGTAACAGGCTGATTAGTCAGTTGTTTGAGCCAGTAAAGGGTGCTTTGCTATTCTTGGGTAGTGATTACTATTTGCTTTCCCTCCAGGCCTGAGGGCAAACACTTTCTAGTAGGCTTAAATTGAAAATATGGCAAATAGGGAGTTGGTAAATTTAGTCCCGCTGTCATCTCCTCAGTAATATTCCATCCAAGTTGCCAGACCCCCGGTGGCTTGTCATTGTTGATAGACAACAAATTTCTCACCTCTTCCCCATCCACTTTATAGAATTCTCAATACGACAATGCTTATCTTTAATAATTTGGTCAGTTATGGATGGATGTGTATACGTTTACTAAACCTTGCAATGAAAAGACCATTGAAGTAGTTGGAAATGTCAGTGGGTTTTGTGATGAATGATGGAACCAAGTCTGGCCTTTTTGCCCAATATTTAATTTAAGGTGCTCCAAAGCTTATTACTATTATTTTTTATACATTTATTTGTTTCATATTATAGTTTCCTCTTCTTTTTGTTCAGTTTAGTCACATGATTTCTCAGTTTACCAGTAAGCTGACGATCAGCTGTGCAGACATAATTATTTGCCATTCCCTTTTGCCTC